>NW_016690284.1:2222812-2265107 GCF_001604755.1 Lepidothrix coronata
AAACTCTTTTATGAAGCTTTCCGAAAGCACTATATGCCTTTGCTAACCTGTTGTTGTCTATCTCTCCGTCAATCTTACCATCCGAGGAGATGAAGCTACCTAGGTAATTAAACTGCTGGACTGATTTGAGTTCTGATTGGCCATTGGTGATGTGGGGATGATGGGGGACTTCCTGAGGTGCAGGCTGATGGAGAACTTCTGTCTTCGGCATTTGTCCTATACTCCAGTAAATTAGCACAGGACAGCTACTGGTCCCTTTGGTCAAGCACTACTGGATCTAAGCAAGTACCTGTACTGTTAGAAGGAACAAGGCAAAACTGTATGGCTAAATCATATCAGATTAAACTGTCATGGGACACAGTCTTAGCCATCCTATGCTGTAATGAAGCCACACTTCAATAAATGCAATGTTTTCCTAGGCTAGTCATCTACACCACTGGCTGTAGGTAATTTTGCTTTATTCTACTATGCCCATAAACAAGCATTGTGGTCAGTGTTTATTAGCTCCTCCACTCATTTCCAGGAAGATATCCAACCAGGATTTGATGGTCTGCTACTGCCACTCTATAAAATATCTCTTTCTACAGGTTAGACCAAATGTTTTCAAGACTTTAGTTACTGCAAGCATACAATTCCTGTCTCAGATTTTAGCTACCATTAGCACTGGTGGGTTGACTCCACCTGGCAGCTGATACCTCAGCACAATCAGGAAGAAAATTTGAAGGGCAAAGTGAGAAAACTCACGGGTAGAAATAAACATAGTTCAGTAAGGAGGGGAAAAAAAAAAGGAACACTAGATCAGGAAGGAATAAAGAAACACTAATACAGATTAGATTGGTTTAAAATAATAAAGGGCAACACTTCTAAGTAAATAAATTATGTTTGCATTTAGAATGATTTCCCTTACAACTCAATTAATTTAAGTAATTCTTCACATACCATCAATACTGCGGAAGTCCAGTAAATATGTTCTGCTGTCCACCTGATACAATTGTAGACTCATTTTGGAATATGCACTTGTTACTGGATTCTTCCTTCGAACACGCAGATAATATGGATTTACAACCTAGTACAAAGGAGATGAGTCAGTAACCAGAACTGCTTGCAAATCACTGTGTGTTGTTTTTGTCATTTCAACTCACTAGTATTTATCAAGCGATTACAAGCTTACCTGTTGGATTTGTGGGTTGTGGGGGTTTTTTGTGTGGTTTTTGGTTTTGGGTTTTTTTTAGCCAACAGAAAAAAAAAATATTCTTATAACCCCAACAGAAAACTTAGACATGTTAGCACAACTTATTTTCCTGTCAGCATGAACAGCCTCCCCCAAAACCCTTCTTGCACAGCACAGGCATATGAGATCATATCCCAGTATGCGAAAATACAGTTTCAGACCTCTGGGCTATGTAACTACACAGCTCAAACAAAAATGTATTGTTTGCTGTAAAGATCCTCTATTTTGTTACCTTCCACTCATAATCCAGTTGTTTAATTGCTCGACAAACTTCAGCCATGATATCATTTGGTCGACTCTGACTCCGGATCCCCAAGTGCCATTTAGCCCTTCTCACACCTTGGTGTTTTGACTTCTGTGGATTCAGCTCATCAAGAGTGTGGCGAGGACGTGGTGGTTCAGCTACTAAAAATGGCACTCTTTCAGGGTGAGGACGAGACAGATGGTGATCATCCAGAAAAGAATCTGGTGGACTTGTAGCCAAGTAGAAGTCTTTGGCCTCATTCATTATTCTTCTGTTATCTATAATGAGGTGATAAGCAACAGCTAAAGGGTCCTGATGATTTCTGCTGTATAGACAACTTAGCACTTCCTCTTCAGTGCACTCAAACTTCTCACACACTTCTTTTAAGGCTTCATCATCAATCATGGTAGAGCTATATGACGGGTCTTCAGGAAACAAGTACTTTGGAAGGTCCTGCTTAAACCATTCATGTTCCCTAGAATTAAAAATAAAAAATTCTGAGTGCATGTAAGTAACGTAAACATTTTTAACATGAAAGTCTTTTAAAAAATAAAATGCATTTTAGTCTGTACAAGAAGAATCACAGTTGCCAGTCCAAGTCTCCCTGGAACACAGGAAATACAACAGCACATAAAGTTAACCACTGCCTGCACAAGATTTTAGTAGATATTTTGCAAGAGACTGAAAAAACCCTAATCCTTTTCACTGTAAGGTTTTCAACTACCTGAGCTCCAAAAACATCTTTCTATAACTCATCAATCAGCTTTTTATATAAAATTATATTCACCAGTCTTTGGATACGTGATTGTCATCCAGGTTGCTACAGATCACCTCCACTACAGCTAATTCTCTCAGATACAGGATATACCTCCTCCAGCGATGGTCCATTCGCTTAGGGAGTTTGCAAGACCTTCTCTGAAGGAATACCTTTCTTCACCTCCAAAGACTCCTCATCCTTTTACAATCCTGTTGTCAATGGCCTTATCCCAAGCAAGGGATCCCAGCTGCCAGGCTTCCTCACCCTCTAATTCCCGACTTTTGGCCCCAACATCCCAGCATTGGAGTAACCAGCTGAGAATTTGCTCACCTGGTTGATGGCTGAAATCTTTTTTCTATCTCCCAGATAATTTAGAGATAGGGATCAGGTGGATTCTCTCTCATTTATAATTTCAGTCCCTTCCTCCTCCTCTTCCTCTTCTTATGGTTGCTCTGCTGCAGAAAGGGCTGCCTCTTCTGACTCCCTCCCCTGCTCCCTCTTAGGAGAAGCTTCTTTGTTCCTTACTAAACAAGATGACTTTTGCTTCAGTTGTTTAGTTCTGTTATTTAGTTGTTCTAAACAGAACTGTTAAGGATTTATAATCCATCCACGCTCTGTAACCAACATTATTCAACAACTTTTTTATTATCAGATTAAAGAGCTTCCTCAGACATGTACAATATAGAAGAGTGGTTCTTAACAGCTAAGACAATTTTTTTCTACCCAGAGAAGTCTATATAGTGTAACTTTTGCAAAGCATTCTGCAGATAAACAGCTTTGCTATGGCAGTCTTAAACCTAAAGTTTCTCAGAACTTCTATATATAACATAATTTGTTTTACTGTGATCTCCAATAGATATTTCATTGTCCACTGAAAATGAGCACTGTCAGAGCTAAAACCAAACCACCAGAAGCCGAATTTTTCATCTCAGTCTAAAAAACATGCACAAGCTGTATGAATGATTTCTTTGCTCTCCAGATTTGCACCATTGTAATTCCATCATCTGGTGATCAGACATCAGTTAGAGTTTTACCTAATGTCTCTGATTGTTGCTCTCTTCATTGGATCCACTTGCAGCATGTGCTTCAAAAGACTAATTACAGATGGATTCAGGTACTGAGGGGTATAAAAGATACCATCACATATCTTCTTAAAAAGGGTTGGCACATGATCATCATCAAATGGAAGTGTTCCGCATAATAGAGCATAGAGAATAACCCCACTGCTCCAAATATCTACTTCTGGGCCTGCATATAACCTGTGAAAAGATTAACTATTAGTTATTTGTGTGCAATACATTTAAATATTTCTTTCTTCAACTTTCTTACATTGTATCACAGTAATTAAAAACACATTAACTTAGGACAACTGATGTGCAAGTACTATACCATTTCAGTTCTATGCCATGCCTCCCTTGAACTTTAATGTCCTTCCCCTTCTAATATGTAGGGCACAAGTACAGAGCTTTCCTCTCTATTATATAAAAATAATCCACAATGAAATTTCAATCAATGGCAAACTGAAAAAAAACATGCATCTACTACTAAAAAAGCCTATGTTGTAAATTGTTACCAATATCTTAGAGGAATCTGTGCAAAGTCACCTATCTCCCAAATCGAGGCCGAAAAGTTTAAGACAAGTCCATATGGCAGAACCCGTCACATATTGTGTGCTACTGCCAGAGTAAAACAGACATCTGGTCTCCAATCAACAATTGACAAAATGAGGGTAGTTGGCTGAAAGCAGATTTGACAATCATAGTCCACAAAAGGGCAAGTTACCTCCAGACGGAGTATCTGCTCTGTAGCAGGTATTTCACTGCTACTCAACCTCACAGCAGGCTTTGCCTGTAACTGTATCTGCACCTTTCCTTCCAAGGTATGAGCTGTACATGAGATTTTTAAACCAATTCAGGCATATTGTACACACTGGATTTGGGGCACCAGATATCAGCTCTACTTTACAGGAGTTATTCAAAGCTAGTTCACAGAAGCTTTAAATATTCATGAAAAATTATCAATACCACTAACAGCCCAGAGTTTCTCAGCATCAAGGTTGTCAACTGAACTAGTTTTGTAGCCTTTAGAATCAAGCAGCAAAATGACTGAAGTACATGCACACATGTATCCAATATAAAAGAAACTACCTTCCTGAAATTACTTCTGGTGCAGCATAGTTAGGGGAACCACAGCTTGTTCTTAAAAATTCTCCATCTGACATCATATTTGATAGACCTGAAAGTGTATAAGAGTAACTACTAAAAATTCAGGGAGCAAAACGATTTCACACTGCATATACCGCCTAGAACAAACCACTAGTAAATCAAATTAGAAAATTAACAAATTTATCACAGTTAAGAAATAACATTGTTTGGAATTACTGAAATTCTCATATGACCATGCCACATAATCCTCTATTTAGTTTACCAGAAATCTGAGTAACATCAACATTATTGCCATAATGTTTGAAAACATATTCATTCCAAGACAAAAACCAGTTCAGTTTGGATGACACAGGCGTGACAGAGAACAAATCTGCTCTAAGAGAGATGAAGCAGAATAGCAAGATAGGACTTTGGTCATTAACACAAAAGTACTAAAAACCACATTTGCTTCTAAAATGCCGAAGTGGAAGACACTACCACAGAATTTCCCAGAATTCTCTAAGAGGAGCTGAGGAATAAACATGACTTCACCACAATTTAAACTGCTGCACTGTTCAGCTGGTTCTGGAATCACTGCAGTTCAGCAATTTAGTTTTTAGATACTCTGTTAGCAACTGAAGTCTGCTTTAGAACTAGACCATCTTCATTCACCAGCCCTCAGTAAAGTCTAAGACCTGTGGAAAATATCTTCTAGTTTCTTCAATAGAAGCTGCATGATCAAGACTACCATAAGCCAAAGAACTCAGTCTCCAAGAAGGAAGCCCTTTTATGGGGCAGCAGGGAGTGTGCAGTGGGGTAGTGGTGGTGTGTGGAGATGAAAGAGTACGGCTTGACTAGCTTTCATATCCTAATACGCAAAAGCTTTTATTAACTAGTCATTAACTGAGTGCTACAGTTTTACTGACATTAAGTTACTGTACTTCATTCCTTTGTCATGTAAGCCATTTCATCCACAGCATTTTCTACACACGAGAAATCAGTATGATTCCCAGGGCCCATAGCTGAACACCATAATTTTAAAACATACTTAGAATTACCTAGCACCTTTCACTGGAGACTCAAAATACTTTACAAGGGCCTATCCACTATGACTACATGAGATATATCATCATGACATAGCAGCATAGATACCCTACTATGCTTATATGGTGAGGGTTCCTGACTCAGTTCCAAGGACTAGTGGCAGGGCTTCTCTGCAGCTATGTCACAAACAGCTATGAAAAATAAGCTTTTTGACTAGTTAAGCACATACATAGCAAAAAAGCACAGGAGGTTGCAAGACTTAACTGATCTTATTTTTACTTTTACACTTTAATTTCTTTTTCTTTCAACAGTCTAATTTAATAGGAGGACTAGTTTCTTTTACTATAGCACTGTGGTTCTTAAAGATGGTGAACTGCTCCTGCACTGTCCTTCCAAGCACCTACATTTTACGGATTGTGAAGACAGGCAACAGCAGTGAGTTCTGAAGTGGAAAGGTCAGGAACTAAGTTCATTTAGCATTTCAGAGAAAGTACTGTTAAGGAAAACCAAAGAAATTACTTTAAAATTTGACCTAGTCACAGAAAATACTTGAAAAACAAGCTTGAGAAGAAAACAAGTTTAGTAGATGTGTAGGAACATTATTTTGCTTTAGATTTATACTCTTGATGCTCTTGTATTGTGTCCCACCACCAGGATATTCAAGTATACACACTTTAATTAATGTTTCCCATAGCTATTAACAGGTTCTAACACCAGAGATGCAATCAGACACAAAAAAGAAATCCTTACCAAAGTCAGCTATCTTGGCGTTCATGTGTGCATCAAGCAGCACATTTTCTGGCTTCAGATCTCTATGTACCACCATATGCCTGTGACAGTAATCCACACCAGAAAGGATTTGCTGGAACAGACGCCTACTTTCCTTCTCATCAAGCTAAAATAGACAAAGATTTTAAACCATTATGAGTCAGTGGAAGTTAACTTGTTTTCATTTGTATAAGCTAGAGGAAATTTTTCCCTAACAACTAAATGAAGTATTCTATATAGTCTCTCGCAGTGCGGAGCTTTCACAGAAGCTGTTCTAAGAGTTAACGACAGTAATAAGTGCACAATTACTACTGATAGCTTTTCAATACTGGGTTTTACTTGAAGAAACAGTTTTCAGCTACTCCAGCTAGATACATATCAATCTAGTTTGTACTCTGCCATTGAAAATTAACATAACAGTAAAGAGGAAAAATGCTATGACAAAGTCACACATAAAGATCTGAAATGCGTTAACACATAACCACTTGTAGTTTTGGAACAAAACACAGTCATAAAGTGCATTTTAACTGATAACAGCAAAATTAAAGCAGAATACACGAAAACACACGTTCATTTAACAAAGTGTGACTGGTCCCCCGTCCCAGCCCCTGATAATGAGGATAGCTTAATAACTCCATTTTATGAGGCAAGCAGCCATCTGTGACCAAGTGAGTCATGTGTTCATGCTCCTTCCCTCATTATCAGGCCCTGAAGATCCTGTGAACCAAGCAGACAAACCAGACTTCTCACCCTCCCCACCAGCCTCAAGATTCCTGGATGCAAGGCTGATTACCCACTTCCTTACCAGCCTTTAGTTCCCAGGCAACCAGCCAGCCTCGTGGCAGCGATGACTCTGTCACGGAATAAGGAAGTGCAACAGGAGCCAGAGCAGTGTCTTTTATCATCAAACAGTTACAAATCATAAGTGGGAATGAGACTCATGATTTTTCAGTGGCTACAGATGCCTCCACAATACCCTGCTTCCTCGGAGAACTGAGTCACTTGTATTCTTTCATATGATTTTCAAGTCTAGACTGTGATTGTTATATTGACACAGAAGAATATGTATTAAGATTTGACTAGATCTGTAGAGGGTCTGGGTGATTTGATAAATTGTGTTAGAAATTCCATACTAAACTATTTATAAACTGTACTGCATTGATTCTGATCACTGAAAGCCTGTGCCACTCTAATCATAAATCCTGTGCTAATCATAATATTCTGTAGACAAAATAAACCTTTAATTGTACCATTCTGGTAAGGATACCTGAAACAAATTTGTCTGTCCCCTCAGTGTGGGGTGACACAGGAATGTTGCAAAAGCAATAACACAATGCAAGCCACCGATTTGCAAAGTTGGCTTACTTCTTACCCTTCCATTTTTACAGATGTAATCAAACAGTTCTCCTCCTGAAACATATTCCATCACCATGAAAATGTCAGTGGGTGTGCTGATGACCTGGTACCTGGTAATAGAAGGTATCTATTAGTCTACACACTCAGTAAAAGACTAGTTACATTTAGTTAAAAGTTGTACAAACAGTCAGATAAAAATATATTTTAAAATATTTTTCCAGTCAATCTACAGCTACTGGAATGACAATATGTTTCAGAAGCTATTTCCTCTCACTGTTACCTCTTTCATTTTTCATGTTGATATTTCAATTGGTATAGTGACACTTCCTATTTTGCTTTGGCTACAGCTATGTCCTTTGGACTCATTCATGGACTCTAACTGGCAGTACAAGCAATTTTGCTGACAAATCAGCTCAATAGTCTTCTAAAAACTAACCCACTTCAGAAGTGAGTGAGTTCATCTTACACAATACAATTCAGCTTCAGTGTAAGAGCTGTTGCCAAATTAAAGGGATTGCATAAACATAGCATCTGTCACTGGCAGTAGGGAAGCAAGATTCTACCAATAAAAAAACACCAACATCATGACTAAAACAGTGAAAGTCACCTACACTCTAGAGGTGCAGGTTAACTTTGCAGGAAATTACAGTCAAAAGAAAGTCAATTATTTTTATAATTTGTTTCCACAGACCAGACATGAGGAGTCTGTTCTGCGATATACTTAGTTGTACTCTGAAATCCACTGATGAACTATGGATAAACTAAGAGATGTAAACAGGCATACTGTAAATACCACATTTAGACACGGGGTAGCTGCTATATTGAAGATTTTAGAATTATCAATCACATACAACATGTGATTGATAATTAAACTGCATGTTCTTAAATACAGAAAAAGCTTCCTGACAGCAATCTACACTGAAAAAACAGAGATCACTGACCAGCACATCACTAAGAATATTTTGAGAAAATACCATAAACTTACTGTAAGAATGACCTTTACAGATTTGTTCTTAATAACTCATTTGCTAAGCAGAAAAAAAAAAGATCAAATATAAACAGAAAAACAAAAATGAAGTAGTCTCTAAAATCAGAGATGGATGCTACCAGAAGTATCTGTCATGACATTACCTTTTATATACCTGTCCAAAGAATTTCTAAGCAAAGATCTAAGGGAAGCTGTCCAGCCTGCAGGAAAGATAAGTTTTGTGAAAGTATGTTACAGAGGGCACAGCTGCAGATTTTGAAGCTGGTTACTTTTTTGACAAGATATTGTTTGTAGTATTGCCCTTTAAACATATTTCAGATCAGTGAGATTACTGCTTAAATACGTTTGATTACAGCAAACAAAACTTACAGCTTTATTATATGAGGATGCCTGAAGAGTTTGAGGTTCTGAATCTCCCTCCGGATTTTTCCTACAACATCAAGGCTGCGAATCTTCTGTCGGTTCAGGATCTTCACTGCAACTTTATGTCCAGTTAACTCATGTTTTCCAACTAAAAGAAACAAGGAAGTATTTAGTCAGGGTTTTCAGCTGCTCAGTAAAGACCTTATTTGCCCATTTTGACTGTAACCAAGAAATGGAAGTTAAGGTGTTAGCATTCCACATATGCCCATTATCTTTAGGGAGGTTGAAAATCAGATGGTATGTAATTTCTTCTGCCCTGCTCCAACTTCTTCCACAATTCAAGCATTAGAAGATGTGTCTATGTAAGAAAAACATTGAAGCTTACCCTCAGAAGTCTCACAGCATGACTACATTTTTTGCAATATTGGAAAAAAACAAAAACAAAACCAAAGCATATCCCGAAACCCTGCCATCCTTGCTAATTAGAGAGAGCATTTTCTCTCCCTGTATAAGTCACTCCAAGCTTTTGGCTTACTTGGTAACCCACTCATGTTTTCCTGTATCTCTTCAACTTTATCTGCAGAGATCACTCTGCTAAAGAAATCGATATTATCCCTCCCTCAAGAAGCCTGTTTCAGCAATTGCTCTGAATTACCACTATGAGCATCTGATCAGTTTACCTACAAAAATGTATCTGTCCTTGGACCAGTCTGATGCTCTATAAGCTCACAGTCTGTGCAGTTAACACCAGAGCTTTACTATATAAAGTAAGTGGCAAAAGTTCCCAGAAATGCACAAAATGAAATGCAACAGTAACAATGAAAAACAATGCAAACATGCAACCTCATACATTCCTGGAAGTGGAAAAGAATCTGAGGAGTTTAATTTTTCTTTAAACTGTAAAATATTTCCCAATCAGTTACCCCTCTTTAAGACTTAAATTTTGCAGGAGCTATTGCAAGTAGTCACAATGAAGTTGTTAAGAATTATTTTTCTTAAACCCAACACTGGATCACAGATAAAACATTTAGAAGCTAAATATCTCTTCCATTAGAAAGCTGCACTATCTGCATGGTTTCTGCTTGCAGTAATTATAAATATACCATATTTATTTGCCACCCTGATTCCAACGTTTTGAAGATAAGCCAAATTACAGGGACACTGACATGGTCCATCCTTGTTCACATGAACAGACATTACTAACAGGCCTGTGCTGAATACACTATCTGGGTGCCTCATCTCACTTGAGAATTTAAATAAGCTCCAGGCTTCAAGCTTTGTTTAAATATATTCATGGGAAGCTGTGATTAAACAGCAGTGACAAACAAAAATCCTTCTGCATTCAACAGATAATTTGGACAGAATAACACCCACTTGCAAACTTTATTCACAACACAAGACCTTCCCGCTGCCCTTTGCCCCAGTACTGAGCCAAACACCAATGCAAGTGAGAAGAAATTCTTAGCAGAGAGGCAAAGATAATGACAAGCATCTGAGCAGTTATTCTTACAAGCCACTGTGTAAATAAAGCATTCTAAATTCCTGCAGGGAACTCAGTAGTGGATTATCCAAGAGCCTGAACCATCACAGTGCTGCACTCAGACATCTCTAGTACCTGAGAACACAGAAAGGCTCTGCCTTCAAGGTGAAAAGACATATCCCTTCATTCAGAAGCCAGTACCTAAAAATGGCCACAATAACCATAGTACTGGGCAGGCACATTTCCACTGCTGAGGAATGCAGGACAAAGCCCACATCCACCACAAGTTCTAGAGAGAGCACAAAGCAGTGATAGGTGAGTCCCTGGAACTGTATGAGAATTATCTGCTTTGAACTAGATCAACAATTAAAGCAATCACAACCCCCTTCTTTTCTTCAGCTCAAATGTGATTCAAGTTTCAAAGCAATCCAGCAAATTATATCACCTATGTTAAAACCCTAAGGGGTGAAGAATCTTCAACATAAAAAATTAAGAAAATCAACTCCTCCGTTTGAATTACAAGGTCTTTGCCCATCCATAATGGGAACTGAACTAAGCTATAAGTATTTGAAAAAAATTTTTAAACAGTAGGTTTAAATGTAACATTAGTTTTTGTTACTAAGAAACAGCTTCTCAGAAACTAACCAAAAATCAGAATGAATCTGCATCTTCCTTTGCTTTACAAGGTGCATGTTTAATATAGTAAGTAGCATATATATCTGACCAATTCTACAGCTTAGCATCTATATATATGCAGTTCTGTGTTAAAAGGATTCTGTATATATGCCATAAAGCCTTACTTTTGAGCCAATTTGTTCCATTTTTGATTCGTCAGTCTATGTTAGACCAGAATTTCCTTAGCAATCAGAAAAACATTATAAAGTCATTTATTAGCTACAAGCTTTGTTCAATATGCAAGGCACACAAAAAAAGTTTTTCAAAACAAATTTTTCATTCAAAGTAATTAAACTAACATTTGCAGTTGACTGAAACCAATTCTAGCTGTCATAGCCTTCAAGGCTGTGTGCCTCAAGCCTTAATTTTATTCACTGACTGGGAGAAAACAAGATTTCCTGCTTCTTCAACTCTGCCAACTTTGAATAAATGACTGCAATGAAAACACACTGTGGTTTAGTCTGGTGCAGAAAGATCCCAAAAAGCCGGTTCTCTTGCTTAAAACATTTCAAATTCAGTAATTTTTGCCTCCCTTTAATTCAATATAAAATTATAACACATCTAACTTTTTAAGATACAAGTTTTCAATAATCATCCACATCATAAAATAAAACTGTTTTCTTGGATATGGTATCCGTTACGTAAAATGTCAGACACAGACTGGTGACAGACTGCTGACACTTTTGAATTCGGGATTAGGACAGAGCTAAAAGCATCATCTCAGACGATATCACAATGTAGACACATAAGCAGTCAGTGTTATCCTTCTGAAAGCTACTTCGCATTACCTATAAAAGGGAGCGCAAACAAATTTTAAGTAACCAAAAGGTATGTTTATCACCCTAATCCTCAACTACCTACCAGCCCTTCAGAGCAATCTCCGAAAAAAAGTTCATTTAACAGACCTAGTATCTCCCTGTATTTCTGTATTCTCTGATAATATCAATTGCCTTCAAGCTTCACTGTGGCTTTGCACAGCAGCAAGACTTCCAAGACAGTGACAGTCTCAAAGCAGCAGCAACTTCATTTAACAGTTGAAGTGCAGGAGCAAGGGTCTCTAACCTAGTTCAGCAATTCTTCAATTGGAAAAAACTGATTATGAGGCCATCCAGAGTAAATACAACATTCTCATGAAATAGAAGTATCAGTCATTAAGTGAGTAGCAAAAAAAAAAAAAAAAGCTGAACAAGCTTATGTTGTATTCAATGAAACAATTCTGCAATAGGCCAAAAAGCCAACCCAAAGCTCAGAGGAAAGCAGCCTTTAAAAGTATGGGATAAACAAATGTTTTCACTAACATGAAAAAAACCCCAAATGATAGTTCACGGTGTGCAAAGCCAACCTGCTGCACAACATTACATATCATACTGATCTTCACTGTCCATTTCCAGGTCCCTTATTGTTGCCTCGATAAACACCACCTACTTTCCTAACGTCTGCAGTCTATACAGACTAGCACTGATAACTTAGATCTAGAGGCCTGGAACAATTCTTGTGTATTTACAGCCTGAAGTAGCACCCCTCGTTTTCTCAGTATGGAACACTGGAAGCCTGAATACTCTTCCTTTTATGAAAACTCACTTTAAATCAAAAAATACCTGGAAATAAAAGTTTGCGTTTGGTTTCAGCAGAAACCAACAGCAATGTTTAAAGAAAAAATTGACAACCTTAGGGATAGATGTTTCATACTGATCATGGTAAAGTTTCAATGAGAATGTGTCTCATGTAGTTGGTTTAAGTTCAATATTCTTCTATCTCACGGCTTTTCGCTTTTGGCATTTTAGCATCTACGGTAAGCAGCAGGGTGAATTCATCTGAGAGCATGAGACATTCAACAATTACCAAGTAAAATCTGTTTTTCCACTTCAATGTTTTCAGGCTGCCATTGCTGCTAAAATTAAACATCCACTTTCAAGGAGCCATATGCCTGACCCCCTACATCACTTGAGCTCAATGACAATTCTAACTGAATTTTAAGAAGTGAACACATTTATAACACTTTTTCACATTATGTCAATTGATGAAACCATATGAAAATTATTAGAATTAGAGGAAAACACAGATCTGGTATTAAATGAAGAAAATGTGTGCCCAGAAGGAAAATCAGTGCATCATAAATAAAATGTCCTTTATCACACACAGCTAAAGCGAAAGTAACACAGTAGATCACATAGGAATAAGAAAAGCAGGGGTACAACAGAGCTCTCTTAAATTTAAGAGCATATTAAAACACTGATGGTATGTCAATTTCAGTTTTGTGCAGTGTGCTGGGTAAAAAACCCAAAACAAAGACATCTTTGACTCCTCCCCTCAACCATATGGTCCCTTCATGGGGAAGGAGAGCCTGATGCCTGTCTTCTGGGCTATATTATTTTCTCTTTATTTAAGGAAAAAAAATTCCCAAGGAAAGGAATGGTATCCCAGCTGCCAGTTAGGGGTCACTACTCCCAAGTGCCTTGAAAAAGAGGCTCTGCTCTCAAAATATTTTCCATTTCATTCCCAAAGAAAAATATCCTCTTTCCTATACATTAGTAACGTCTTCAGAACATGCCAGCAGTTGAAAGAGCTTGTGCAGAACACATACAATGGAACATCTACACTGAAAAAAAAAAAAAAAGCTGTGGGTTTTTTACTGGTTATAATAGCAAGCACCCATTAAGTAAAAAAAAAAAAAAATTATGAACAATATAGACTGAGCTTAACTCAACTCATTTGCAAAAAGATATTGTCAATTTCCTTACCCCAATATCTGAAGTTCTCACAAGCAACACAGCAGGAACAGTGAGAATAAGCTAATGAACAGTTCTTCCACCTGTGCTGGGTAGGTTTAACTTCTATTTTATTTTTACGAGCCTTCAAATATACTAGCACAGCATCTACACCCCTACGGTGTAAAGTTTTTAAAGTCTGAGCTGAGAAAAACTTTGATAACCACTGGTCAAGCAGACTAAGCGCGAAATCTTTCCGTATCTGTGAGTCGGCTCTGTTGCCGGTTAATCCAACAATCCCACACCCACCTTTTTACGGTTATTTCTCTGTTGGTAGAGAAAGAAATCCTGCTCTCCTTACAAGGACACCGAGACTTTTCTGCAGCAAAACGCTATGAAAGATAGCTCGAGAACTGACTCCCTACTTTCGCTACATGCCCGGCGCTGTTTTAAACAAATGCAGCAGCATTTAGCTTCTAGCGGCTATTTCCGCATAAACAGATAAGGAAGCTGTTTCTGCCGCAGCCACCACTTCCCTCTGCGGGACCGCCAGTCCCACCCCGGCACCTCAGCCCGCGCAACTCCCGCTTCGAGAGGCGCTCCCGCGGGCCGGGGCCGCGCTGACGGGCGGCCGAACGCCTGCCGGCCCCGCTGTGGCCGCTCACCCTTGACTTTTCCGAAGGTGCCGACGCCCAGCGTGTCCCCCAGAATGTAGTGCCCAATCTTCACCCGCCCATGCTCGTGCTTCTGTTTATCCGCCACCGCCGCCATCTTGAGGCAAGGGCCGAGCCTGCGCATAGCGCCCGCCCGCCCGGGCCGGAGAGCCGGCGGGGGAGGAGCAACCACAGAGTGCCCGCCCGCACCCGAACCCGGAAGAGAACCCGGCGCTCGGCGCCCGCCCGCGTTGCCCGGGAACGAACCATTGTGGCCCCGGGGGGAGACGGGGCCGGCACACGGCGCCCCGGGGGGGTGCAGCGGCACGTTGTGGCGCCATGGACTGGAGGTGGAGGGCGGGTACTTGGAATTCTAGTGCAGGAATGGCACCATCGCAGCAAGCCCGCTCTGATAAAATAGACCTCCGAAGTCTGTATTTCCAATAAGCTTGTAAATTAAATCTGCTTGTTCTCCTCACTTCCTCTTCCCTGGCCCAAATCCGGACCCTAATAAGGGAATACAAAGAAAAGTAGGACTCTCTTAACTCCTACTACCTTGAGCAGGTAACCTGCCCTCTGGTTTGCCTTACTAGCCACTCACACCACTCATTCACCTTGCATGTAGGCCAATAACCTACCTTCTATTTCATACAATGTATTTTCTACCATACAAGTGTGGTACCAAAGACTATACTTGTTTTATTGTTGACTATAACAGGATTATATTTTTAAATCACATTCCAACGCTGCCTTCAAAGAAACAGATAAACCTGCAGAAAATGTGACTATTGAATGGTTATTTTCGAATGGAGAGATCATCAATTGAAGAGGAAGGTTACAGGAATTCCCACAACTTCACCTCCTTTCCCCAGTTCTCCAGACTAAGGGAACAATATTAAATGGGGGGATGTTAATGTGGATGGTTTCTACTTGCTGGCATTAGGGCCTCCTCGGCATAATTGGTGTGATTTCATGAACAGACACTCACCTCTTACCCTTTTCTCTTTGGCCTCTGATTCCACATTACCACTGAATATGCAGCACGGTTCTTCCACAGGCACAAGGTACTATTTCCATGTTGCCTTTGCTCCCCCTGAAAGCGTATGTTTTGCCCAGATTCAGGCCTGTATCTCTTCTGCTGCTTCTAGCTTTCAGGTTGAGGACAATGCAAATATCAGAATCACAGAATGATTTGAGTTGAAAGGAACCTGTAAAGGTCCTCTAGTCCAACTCCCCTGCAATCAGCCAGGACATCTTCAACTAGACAGGGTTGCTCAGAGCCCCATCCAACCCGGCCTGGAACATCCACAGCTTCTCTGGGCAACCTGTTCCAGTGTCTCAGAACCCTAATAGTAAAAAAAATTCTTCCTTATATGTAGCCTGAATCTACCTCCTCTGCTTTAAAACCATTACCCCTTGTTCTATTGCTGCAGGCCCTACTAAAACAGGCCTGTCCCTATCTTTCTGATAAGCCTTTTCCAAGTATTGAAAGGCTGCTATAATGTCTCCCTGAAGCCTTCTCTTCTCCAGGTTGAACAACCCCAACTCTCTCAGCCTGTGCTCATAGGAGTTTTGTTCCTCCTCTCTGATCTTTTTTGTGGCCCTTATCAGGAAATGGTCCAGCAGAACCACATCTTGCCTATGCTGGGGTCCCCAACAGGCATCTTCTAATTGTGGTCAAACAAAGACTAAGAGACAAAGGCATACATCTGCCTTCAAAGGTGTATCCAAATTGACACTAGCATGCTGGAACATCAGAACCATGCTTGATGCTGTGGACAGTGGACGTCCTGGGCGTCATTCTGCCCTAATTGCCTGTGAACTGTCACGTCTCAACATCGACATAGCTGCTCTCAGTGAAGTTCGTCTCCACAAGGAAGGCAGCCTTAGAGAACACGGTGCCGGTTACACACTCTTTTGGTCACGTAAACCCAGAACCGAAAGGCCTCTCTCAGGAGTAGGCTTCATGATTAAAAACTCTATTGTCCTTAAACTCGAAAATCTGCCAATAGGTCATTCTGATCACATTATCTCCTTACGCCTCCCACTACACAACAAGCAACGTATTGTCCTCTTTAGTATATATGCCCCAACTCTCCAAGGTGACCCTGCCGAAAAAAATAAATTTTATACCGACCTGCACCACCTTACCCAAAAGGTTCCCGCACGTGATAAGATAATCACATGATAATCACATTATCCTTGGTGATTTCAATGCCCGAGTAGGAAAGAACTTTGAAGCCTGGAAAGGAATATTAGGCAAGCTTGGTGTTGGAAACTGCAATGATAATGTTCACGTTCTGCTAGCGTTTTGTGCAGAGCAACAGCTCACCATCACCAACACTATCTTTCAGCAGAAAAATAGTCTGAAGACAACCTGTATGCATCCTAGATCCAAGCATTGGTACCTCATTGATTATGTCTTGGTGCGACAGAGAGATGTTCATCATACCCACATGATGCCTAGTGCAGAATGCCAAACAGACCATCAATTTGTGCACTGTAAACTTAACTTCAACCGGAGAGCCTAAAAGGGATGGTATTCCAAGGAGGAGACTCCAAGTTAACAATCTTCAGTCAGCCACAGTGAGAGACAGTTTTCAGGCAAACCTTCAAACTAGGCTCGAAGATCATCCCATAGATCACTCTCCTGAAACACTTTGGCAACATATTAAAAATAGCATCCTGCAGTCCCCTGAAGAGTCCTTAAGGTTCTCCTTCAAGAAGAACAAGAACTGGTTTGATGAAAACAATCAAGAGATCCAGGAATTGTTAAGGAAGAAGAGAACTGCTCACCAAGCACATCTTGCTCAGCCATCAGGTTATGTAAGAAAAGCAGCCTTTCGTCTTGCATGGAGCAAGCTCCAGCAGAAGCTTCATGACATCCAGAACAAGTGGTGGGTCAATCTAGCAGGAAAAATTCAATTATGTGCAGATACGGGTGATTACAGAGGATTCCATGAGGCCCTGAAAACAGCATACAGGCCTACATATCAGGTCCAAAGCCCTCTACTCAGTGCAGATGGTCAAACGCTTCTCACAGATGAAACCTCCATTCTGAACCGATGGTCTGAACACTTTCAGACTCTTTTCAGCACTAGCCGTGTAGTAAGACTCAGCTATTCAGTCCATCACACAGCAACCGGTGAAGAATGAATTGGATATTGCCCCTACTATGGGAGAAACTCTTAAGGCCATACAACAGGTGAAAACTGGCAAGGCAGCTGGGGTTGATGGAATTCCACCTGAAGTCTAGAAACATGGGGGCCTTGCCTCCATGTCAAATTTCACGAGTTTGTGGTGCGCTGTTGGGAACTAGGCAAACTACCATTAGACCTTCAAGATGCAGTCATCATCACCCTGTATAAGAAGAAAGGAGATAGATCAGACTGTTCAAATTACCGTGGTAATTTGCTTACTCTGCTCTCCGTTGCTGGCAAAATCCTGGCAAGAATACTCTTGAACAGACTAATGCCCGCCATAGCAGAAGGAATTCTACCTGAAAGCCAATGTGGTTTCAGAGCCAACAGGAGTACCACAGACATGGTATTTGTTCTCAGACAACTGCAAGAGAAGTGTAGGGAACAGAACAAAGGACTCTATGTAACCTTTGTTGATCTCACCAAGGCTTTCGATACTGTGAGCAGAAAAGGTCTGTGGCAGATTTGGGAAATGTTTAGGATGTCCCCCAAGTTCCTTAAAATTATCATCTTACTTCATGAGGATCAGCACGGCCAAGTCAGATATGGCAATGCACTTTCTGAACCCTTTCTAATAACCAATGGTGTGAAACAAGGCTGCATTCTCGCACCAACCCTATACACAATCTTCTTCGGCATTATGCTCCAAAGGGCCATGGCAGACCTCAATGAAGAAGATGGTATGTACATTCGATATTGTACTGATGGAAGCCTATTTAACCTAAGGCGACTGAAGGCCCACACTAAGACCTTAAATCACCTTGTCCGGGAGCTGCTTTATGCTGATGATGCCACCCTTGTCGCCCACACAGAAGCAGCTCTGCAGCATTTAACATCCTGCTTTGCTGAGGCTGCTGAGCTTTTTGGGCTGGAAGTCAGCTTAAAGAAGACAGAAGTCTTCTATCAACCTGCACCTCAGGAAGTCTTTCATCATTCCCATATCACCATTGGCCAATCAGAGCTCAAATCAGTCCAGCAGTTTAATTACCTAGGTAGCCTCATCTCCTCAGATGGTAAGATTGACGGAGAGATAGACAACAACAGGTTAGCAAAGGCATATAGAGCTTTCAGAAAACTCCATGAAAGAGTCTGGTGAAATAAACACCTGAAGAAAAGCACAAAGGTCAGTGTTTACAGAGCCATTGTGCTATCTACTCTTTTATATGGGTCCAAATCATGGGTCATCTACCGCCACCACCTGCATCTCCTAGAACGCTTCCATCAACGCTGTCTCCACACAATCCTAAACATCCACTGGTCAGATTATGTGACCAGTACATCTGTTCTAGAACAGGCAGCAGTCACAAGTATTGAGGCCATGTCCTGCTGCGTTGGGCAGGACACGTCTCCAGGATGAAGGACCACCGCCTCCCTAAGATCTTGCTTTATGGTGAACTTGCCACCGGCTGCCACAAGAGAGGAGGCCTGAAGAGGAGATACAAGGACTCCCTGAAACAACATCTCAGCCTTGGCCATATTGATCTCCTTCACTGGTCTACTCTGACCTCCAGTCAGGAGGCCTGAAGACACACCATCTATAATGCTGCTGATGCTTTTGAGAACGCACGCAGGATCTCTCTCAAGGACAAAAGACAATGCAGAAATAATCGTGTCTTGCCGATACCACCTAAGGAGTCTTTCTGCTGTGCCTTTTGCAACCGGACTTGTCTATCTTGCATTGGCCTCCCATTAGCCACCAGCACGCTTGTAGCAAATGGGGGTAGAGTCCTTCCCAAATCTTCGGTCGTGAAGCCTAGCCATGATATACATAAAGAGGCTGATCTAAACTGCCAGTGAACATTATGCAGAGGTTCCATTCTAACTGATAATGCTTCAGTTAAAATCCTAGTAACAAGATCTCAACAAAATATTATATACTGAGCAACCACCAAAGTAGCCTAGCTTTCAACACGTAGAAGAACACTGGAATGCTTCAGAATCTGTTTCCAGTATAGTCTAATGATAGCTGATGTGACACGTAAGTTTCATAATCTTTTCTGAACAGGACTAACGGAAACCCCAAAAAACTTATTTCCTGCCCCTCGCCAAGAATTCTAAAACAATTGAAAATGCAGTAGCTGTCAAATTTCTTGTACATAGAATTCATTCTTGCTGTAAGTGAAATACCCTCTGAAATGAAGGTTTTCAATTACTGCAAGTCTTTGCAAGTTTGAATCAGTTACTATGGTATGTTGTGTATTATACAAATGTTCATTTTCCAGGAGTAGAATTCATGATGAGAAGCTAACAGTTAGCAGCAAACATAGTTAAGCACTTGCCCTTGCTGGGTTTTATCATGTTTGCAGGTCAAACAGGGCGGTCAGAACAAAATCCCACACTACACAAAGATCACAGAAGACTTTGCAAAGGCTTTCACTCCCACCCATAGTCACAGTTCCTGCCATAGCACTGTCCAACTGTACCATCGCTCAATTAGCCCTCCCTTAGAATCTCGATGGCTTCTTTAAGATTTCTTGAGGTTGTTCTCAAGGTTGCTCTCAAAGACACACTTATGATTACTTCCTCCTACATTTAAGTGTTTCTCACACACCACCAAAAAACACATTTCAGAGGCACTCAGCCTTGGGAATACACAGACATATAGTGTGCTCAGTGTATTTTAACAGCATCACCACCACTTACATTCCAACCTCTCTCAGACAAAACAGTTGAAACCAGTGAGTGCAGTGTGTTTGCTACATGCTACAGAACAGCAGGGGGAACACTTTTTTTTTTTAGAAATAGCCAAAGTCAGTACACTCAAGCATGAAGAAGCACTGACTCTACTTAATTTAAAAAAATAAGAAAGAGCAGCCAGGGACACCCCAGTTTCACACCTGGCTGAAAACTTCTGTGATTTGCACAAGGTGAGACATTAACTGCTGATCATTCAGTAATGACAAAGCAGTATGCTGCTTGTGAGAGTTCATGACAAAACCAAAAGAATTGCAGTAAAACAACCTCAGTGTCTTAAAGTTCTTGAGTATCTAGTATTGTCTCTGCAAGACATATGAAAATCCTGTAAATCCTTGCAGTGATTACTGTAATTCCCCAAACTTTCATAGCAGCATCTTATGAGCAGCATCTTATGATCACCTTCTTAAAGCAGAGTTTGAAAGCCAGTAACACACCACATAGGGTACAAATGTATCAGGCATCAATGTAATTTTCATGTAACTCCCAGTGACTTTTCTACCATATGAATTATCATTTTTTTTTATTATTTACACCCAGCCTGGTTAATTCAGTTCATTTTGTGAGTCATCTTTCCACACCAACCTCTCCAGGCCGTTTGGGCAACTCCTGTCCCACCTACAGCAGATCTCCAACCCCTCTGTATCTGGCAGTAGTTGTGCTCCAGACCTGGGAGGTTTTTTTTCCCAAGAAACCATGACCCACACAACAAGCAGTACCTTTGTGGGCCTTTCTGTGCCACAGAGCAGTGAAAAACAGGCAGGACTGAAAACCCCTCTTTCACTAATGCCTCCAAGAACATCACATAAAGCTATTATTACAGCTGTTATCTTTAAGACAAAATTCTGACTCTCCATGCTAGGACACAATGAGATTCAGAGGCACACAAGGCAAGTCCATAGTGCCAATACTCCATTTCTCTGGCAGGGGAGCTCTTTTGAGTAATACAGACAAGCCTCTTTTTTCAGTTCGGTGCAAAGGTAACAGTCCTTTTTAAGACAGAGGTGCTATCAAATGAAAAATCAATTAAAGGGTTCTTTGAAATCAATAATTTAAGAATTTGTGTTGTAGGTGTTTATGTAGTATCAGGAATTCTGCATTTTGGTGAAGTATGTAAAAAAAGGTGACAATATTTTCTGGATAAGATCATTTATTTTAACAAATACATGAGTCTTTATGATGAACTGGAGGCTGCAACAGCTGCTCTCTTGGGCTTCGGTGTGGTTCCCTCACGGAATCCATTCCTGTAAGTAGAAATATAGTTACCACTTTTTGAAAAGTTGATGCCTGCCCCAGGTTATTTTCTGACAGTGATGCTTTAGATCAAACTCATTACATTTTTTCAGCTTATCTCAGTACAGAATTCATACAGGCATTTGTTAAAAGAAACATCTTATTAACAATTGCCTTGAATAAGCAGCATGGTTTTCACTCTCTTCTGCTTAAGTAAATTTGACTTCTTTAAACAGGAAGATGTCATTAACTGAGTGAACGCTGCAAGACTGCACCAGGTACAGCACACCTGCTGAAGGCACACCTTATTTCATGCTCCTACCAAGCAATCCAGCCAAAGATGTCATGTTTGTGAATCACAAGTCTATTTCTTACAGAAGTCCTCTATGCCTCCAACCAGAGACTCGTCAGCCCCGAGCTTGCTTTTGGATATGATATTTCTACTTCAGCAACACTCAGCAGAAAGCAAGCTACAGTTGCATAGTGGAAAGTATTTTATGGCTGCTACTGGGAAAGACTGTGCTAACCAAAAGAAATGAACTGACCATTCAACGCCACCCCAAACCGAGACTTAAAATCTCCTACATTTTGCTATTAAATCCAATCTACATTTTATGACAGCAGTCCTGAATTACTTAGTGTTTTTCATACAGCTTTCTTGTTCATTAGACCAGAAGGCAGAGTTCAATTTTAGAACACGGTGGTCATACAAAAGAAATTCTTAACAACAGTATAAAACTCCCACCACTACCTCCTAAGTACAACTTGAAAGCTTTGTAACAAGTTTTAGAAACCCATAACCCAGAATCTGATGTAACACCTACTTACTGCTAACTGAACTCTAAATAAAGAGAGGCTCCCAAAGTTACTCCTGTCCTGAATTTTTTTTGTGGGCAAGTGGGGACTGGAATGATTTCAAGATTTGTCTCTTTTATTACAATCACCTCTGTGTTCTGTGCTATATTCACTTAACAGAAACATCAGAACTTTATACACCCCCTTGTCTTACCAAAGACTGAGGGATATGAAGCATCATTTCATGATATATTTAAGAAGATCATACCACATTAAGTGATACTAAGAAAAAATAAATCAAAATGTTAACTTTGAATGACAAATTTTATAATCAAGTGATGTCCATGCGGATTTCACACCATGCTACTGCGTAATAAAACGTCATACCTGAATCGACGGTAGACCTTTTTCAGGTGCCTCATGCGGCCTGTACCAGTGGTGTTTCGTCTTTTAGCCTTTGCACTCCAGTTATCTAAAACATGTAAGTTACTATTATTCATCTGCACCAAATAATTAAGCTGCACATGAAATTTTTATGACACATTCATTCAAGCTAACAAAAAAATTATAATTCAAGTCAGTTTCTATGCAGCAATACTACACATTACCTAGAACATAGTTAAGTCACCATTAATTTGGAAAAAGCTCCAAACACTGCAAAGTGGCACAATATCCCTCCTTGGCTGGAAAAAAAAGTCAGACTACTGAAGGAGACAAAGAAACAAGTGTTTTTTAAACCTGAAGACAGGTAAAAGTTTGTTACTTACACTTTCTCTTACGCTTGGCAGGGTAACCACATTTCCCACAAGTTGATTTTTGCAGATGGTACGCCTTGGACCCACATCGGCGACACAAGGTGTGCGTCTTATTTCGCCGCTTACCAAATGACGACGTTCCCTTCGTCTGAAAAGCATTTCAAGACACGGCACGTTGGAAACATCACTAATACTTCCAGGTCACGAAAACTAAAAGAACAAGCCTTAAAAAAACATGCGAAAACCGACCAAGTTATCTTAACAGCTCAGAGGCACGCTTAACTCCGAACCACAGCTCAGTTTCGCCTACAGGTTGCCTCCATTTTCAGGAATCGTGTTCCTTACGCCTTTCGCCGCCATTCCTTTGCGTCCCCGCCCCTGTGCTGAAGTGAAGCGGAGCCATGGCGCGGTTACCTCGGCTCCCCCCTCCCCTCCCCGACAAACAGCAAACCGCCCTCTCCTGACCACCCTCCCACCGCTGCCGCGCGGCTTCCCCAGCCACGGTGCCAACGCGTATGGAGAAAGGGTTCCCTGAGTGCCTAGGGCCCCGCACCGCACCACGGCCTCCCGCCCCGCACAGCAGCCGCGCCCGCCGCCAGCCCCCTGTCCCCGGCCCCGCCACCCGGCCGAGCGCCGCGGTGCCCCCGGCCCGGCCCGGCCCGGCGCGGATGGCGGCGGATGCCCCGCGCCCGCTCCCCCCGCTCACCATCTTGCCCGGCCGGCAGCACCGAAAAGACCGAGCCCCGCCCCGCTTCCGCCACAGCAGCCTATTCCGGGGGCGGTGCCACCACTGTAACCCTTAAATCACTGAACCACATTGCGCAGCGCCCCGTCCAGGTGCCGCTTAAACGTTTGGAGGGGCTCCACTATCTTCCTGGGCAACCTGTTCCTGTGCCTGACCCCCCCGGACAGTGAAAAGTTTTTTTCTAACGTCTAATCTGAATCTCTCGTGCCTCAGCTTGAGGCCATTGCCTCTTGTCCCCTCGCTGCAGGCACGGCAGAAGAGACAGACCCCCCAACCCCCCTCACTACAGCCTCCTGTCGGCTAGTTATAGAGAGCGGTGAGGTCTAATGAGTGACTTTTAATGAGTGAAATTCAGGCACAGGGTACTCTTGGCTGTAATAAATACTTCCAAAGTGAGTTGCCTTGAAAAATAGGCCCTCCTGTGCTCTCTGCTTGTCCCTGTCCTCCCCAGACCCCCCCCCCCACGGCAAGACACAGTCTGCCTCCAGTTGAAAGCATCGAAATGGTCATCAGGAGCACAAAAAAGGGAAGGAGTCACAGCACCCAGCCGTCCAGAGTCCAAGAAGCTTTTGGACAATGCTCTCAGTCTCATGGTGCTAGCAAAACCTCCTACGTTTTGCTATTAAATCCAATCTACATTTTTATGACAGCAGACCTGAATTACTTAGTATTTTCATACAGCTTTCTTGTTCATTAGATTCTTGGGGATGGTCCTTTGCAGGGCCAGGAGTTGGACTTTGATGATTGCTGTGAGTCCTTTCCAATTCAGAATATCCTGTGATTCTGTGAAAACCAGCTTTTGTTTAGGTGCTCCATTTAAATTCTCACATGCCTGCCTGCTATGCATCTTCAGTAGGCTAACAATCTGTGTGCAATTTTATCTTAGAAGCATTCATTTGAGGGAAATAACATGTACAGAGAGAAACTGAAGAAATTTGTGTGCATCTTATTACCAGATCATTATCTTGTCATCCCAAACAAAACCAGAAATTGATGGTAAAGTGAATTTATTTATCTTTGATTGTAGGATTATGTAACTTGTCTTACAGTACTTGATGAAAGTATGTCTTGATCTGTCAGGTTAGAGCTCACTCCTGATTTACTAACAGTTTTTCCAAAGTATGGCTGTCTGGGCCTGCCAAAAGCCAACAAACTGTGAGGAAACCTCTGACAATGAATGAGCTGAACCCCTATTCCATGAGCTCTTTGTCTAGAAAAAAAGAGTCATCCCCTGGCACAGTGCCCACGGCAGTAAAGCTGTGTCTGACTGCTACATTTTCACTGAAGGACAAACCATGTATGGTTGTCTCAAGGTTAATTTATCCTCACTTGTTTCTGAGCATGGCCTCTTGCTGAATTCCTCTGGTGCTAATTTATGTGCTTAGCTTTTGACCTCTGCTAAGGCTGAGGGATAAGGAAAAAAGCCATTTTGCCTTCAGCAGCACTGCTTCCAGACACAGAAAGATGTGGTCCAGGCTGTTCACTCAGCTCTTTCATTTTGGTTGGCAGTAGAACTGAGTCCTGCAATAGTTAAAGAAGAGAGAGTGGTTCCAAATGGTAAATCATCCCATCTTACATTAGGTGTCTAAAGTAGAGAGAAAAAAATTAATCTTAGGAGGAACCCTTCTTCCTTGAATTCCGAGAGAGGCCTAGACAGCCCCTGTAGGCTAGGCACATAGATGGCTGAAGTTAGGTAAAATAATTTTGCCATGACTAGATTCAAGTATTTTTATAGTATTTCTGTCTTCCTTGCCAAAAATCAAAAGAGAAACCTCAGTGTCCTATGAATGAAATGCCATTCAGAAAAAAAATCCCACTTAAACAGTATGAATATATCCTACAGGATATATATGAACTGGAGTCATATTTCTCCAGCAGCTTTGCTGTATGGCTTTTAACTAATACCTCCTTTCCTCTTTCTTTCTCACTAGATCTCAGAAATCTGGAAGATGCCATGAACATTGGACAGATGCCATGGCAACAGCCTCCAAAGGAAGTCTGTTGATTTGGCTGCCTGCAAGAATATGCTGCTAGAAGAATTATTCTTGTCCTTTGTAGGATAAAAATGATCTTCTGCATTTACATGTCTTCAAATCTGTTTGGAAAAAAGATTTTTTGTACCATCATGTAGTTGTCTTTAGTATTCAGGAAGACTGAATAGTTTTAGGGTAGAGAATGGGCAGAGCTGTGGCCGACCCAGTATCATTCAGAAACTCTTAGTCCCTGCAAATGTCTCTTAATACATTGCCCATAGTGAACTCCTGCCTGCTCAGAACCCACAGGCTTATGTACTGGCAGCTGCTGAAGTCTAAATTTAGCACTGACTAATTCACACTGCTTCTTTGTTGCATAGGAATTAGTCCAACATTTAGAAGGCGACATGTCTGGATGTCAGAACTGTCTTTTTGATGTAGGAAACAGTAGTCTGTCACTGCAGCCGGTACCCCGTCACAGCTTCTGCACAAGGAGTTTGGTCCAGCAAGATTTGTTGGTGGGAGAAACCCTTTGTCATGCCAGCAAACAATGATCCTATTAATCATCTAGATTAGGATTTATTGAATACTGTGCACCATGTTCTGCAGCCTGTCTGATCTGGGTGGGATTAAAAAACTGAAATAAAAAATAGGTATGCCCTTAAAGATAAACTTTAGAGATGAGTCTAGCTCAGGGACAGGGAAACCAAAGCCAGGGCTGGCTAGACATTAAAGAGGAAGGTGTGTATGAGCACCAAACTACCTCAGTGGCATTTGTTTTGCTCAGGTTTAAAGTTATGCTACTACATCATGCCACCACTGGAGTGCAGTTCAGCCAGACAGGCCCTGGTGTGACCATGGTGAGATTTGCTTAAAAAAAAGCAGAGTAGTAGTACTGGTTCTATGGAACTTGAGCACTGCTGAAAGGATTAGTGTGTGGCAAATGCACAACCAATATCAAAGCAAGTTCCATCTAATGTCATTATATATGGCATCACTCATTTGTGCACGTGTAGCATCCTTTGCACAAGCAGGGATGACTTAAAGGGATGGGAAGAGTGAAAATGCAAGCTTCACACATGTAAGCTTGAAGCTAGTCAGCACTTAATACCAATTATGTTCAGTGGTGCAGGCAAGCTGAAGTTTTTATCTCTTAATGTGATCTCTTAGGTCAGTATCCTCTTGGATATTGGACACTTTGACATGGGTAACATCTCAGGAATGCAGCACTAGAACTGAGGAATTCAAGGGCAACATTTTCATCAGGGTCAGTTTGGATGCCTTTGTTTCTGGGTATCATCTTGATTTGCAGAGGTAGATATATTGGTTGGAATTAGTGGGGAAGAGACTACAATGATTATTTGTTACCAAGCAGGCACAAGAAACATAACGTTATTTGTATAATGTCCAGATACTTTAGTTTGAAAACTTTCGTATGTGAATTTGGAACAGAAACATTGGTCACCACAAGATGACAGTATAGTTCAAGTGAAACTTTTTGTCTGAACAACTTGGTAAAAACTCTCTAAACAGTAACAGTACATTATCTTAATAAACTGAAAACAATATAATCTCATCAGTTCTTACATTTCTATGACAATAACAGAAAATATGAGCAAAAAACTATGCTTATGAAAACGCTGCTTTATCCTGCTAAGAAGCTAATGAGCATAATAGAAAAGTCTTTCTATTTGTTTAAGATAAAAATGGATAGAAAAAATAAATAGTCATCACTAACTTCTGAAATTGCTTGTTAAAATACAGTAGAAGGAATTAAAACAAATATGAAACTAATATTTTTTTATTATTACTTTATAGCAGCCTTCCATTACCTAAAGGGGGCTTACATGTAGGATGGATAGTTGCAGGGAGATCCTGGGTACTCCCCAATAGAAACACTACTGAAGTCTGTTTGTTGTTCCATCTAGCTAGGGGAACAGTAAGAGCATACCTCTGTACAGCAGAGGTAGCTACAAACCTGGGACACACCCAGTGCGTACCACAGTGCAACAGCATAATTCAGAATTTTAAATTTTCCCTAGTTTTTGGTTAGTTGGCTCATTTTGCATTTGGTTTGATTTTTTTTATTTGCTTTTTTAATGTAGCTTAGATACATTAAGCTTTTAATGTGCTTGCATACATTACAGGTCTGTAGTGCATTGTTGCACCAAAGCACAATTCTTAGAGGGGGTTTCACTGCCTGGCCTCAAGCTCACAGAGGAGGTTGCATGGGCCTTTGGGCTGAGCACCAGACCAGGTGTGTGGGAGAAAGCCACAAGTTCCTTTATAAGGTGACAACCATTTTCTTCTCAGTTGTGTAACGACAAAATATTCTTGTCTTGTCAGTATTATTTTGATAAAAAACAATGTATATTAATCTCTTTTTGCTTGATATTGTTGTCTTAAACCTTTGTTGCATTATTAATGCACAAATGTACACAGAAACAGCTAGAACTGGAGAGGTACAAAAAACATTTGAGCCACCACTGTGTGGTTTTTAGTCTGCATCACATTCCAAGTGGAAAGGCCCAGCTTCTAGACATTACATTGCAGTAGAAAATATTCTAGTGAGTTGTGAGGAAAATTTTTGTACCAGTACACATTGCAAAGCATGGGACTTCGTTTTCCTTCAGATGGTTTTGGAATTTCTGAGAAAAGACTGGGCAAATGTTTGCCTAAAATGACTTAGGTGTGGTGGATATTGTAGTGGGAAGGCAAACAGTGTGGATGACCTTTTGAGGTTCCTTCCATCCATACTCTTGTCATGCTATGATTTGATAAGAACCCTCTAAGTATAGAGACATAACTATCTCTTATCTCTATGACTGTTAGTTTCTCAGAAAAATGCATTTGACCAATTTTGTACTTGGAAAGAAAAGGTCAGATCTTCACAAATTGTGCCTTCAAATTGGTTTTGCTTTTCCTGTTATGATGGCTGGCCAAATAAATGCTATGGCCCCTTTCTTATAAGCCCGCTGATAGGCCTGCATTTCAAACATCCGTCCTTCCTTAGAATGAGGTAAGTCTCTGACTTGCATTTTCAGAGTTATTCTAAAGTACATTCGATCTCAAAGATTATTGAACAAGTGAAAAGGAAATGTCACCTACTCCTGTATGTATGTATGTATGTTTGTATCTCTCTGTGTAGACAGATACACATCGATGGTATGCACTTAGCTGTACTAGAAATGTTTTCTTTCCTTTCTTTTTTCATAAAAATTAGGAAAATCTTGTCTGATTTACAGCGAGACATAGCCTATATCTAACCCCAAGCATTGTGGATGAAATCTGCTAAATTGGAAGCCGAGTGTCTAAACTTTCAATGTCAGTTCTTTTATACTTCCAAATGTTCTGTATGACCGATACACGGGCAATATCTTTGGAAAAGAAATACAATATCAGCTGGTTGGGAAAAATCCAACTCCTTCCTGCAGAAATGTTGAAGAAAAAGTCTATATGAGAAGCTCAGGAAAGGAAGCCAACTTGAATTTAAAGTTATATTCAAACAGTTGGCTATCTTACCATCTAAATTTTCTCACTTTTTATGTGGAATTGCTTGCCTGGTTATGTCTCTGGCATCGCATTCCCTTGTGTTATTCAGCTGTGCTTCAAGTGCATGTGTGAATGACTTTATCTTTAGTAAAAGTATGATTTTACTAAATGTGAATGATTTTACTTATCACCAGCCATTCCTTAGGACATGACCTGACGTTCTTCTCCTGGAAATGTTGGAAAAATGCACATGCATGCCTTATTACACTGCCTTCTGTCTCCCAAGGTAGGCAGGTAATTCAGTTTTACAAGATCCATCCAGGTTTAGCACCTGTTAGTGTTAAAAGCACGGATACGGCATGTACCTGGTACAGTACATTTTCAAACTTTTCATGTATGTTGCAATTAGAAGTATCCAAGTGTGCGAATAAATGCAAAGCTGTGCATAAAATGTGCATTAGCTAAATATAAGGTGTCTGATTTTCTTTCAGAAATATGCATTTACTTCTCACTTACATTTACTGTTAGTAAGTTTCAAGTTTTACTTTAGATCTAACATTCAGGAAGAAATCCCATGTGTCTGCAGTAAAGTGGAAGGTCAAAGAAGAAAACTGAGACACTCATGTTTAATCTGCAAACCAGTAAAATAAGCCTACTACGTTAGTTGCTTATATATTTGTTTACTTTATCTCATATCTTGCTTTAGGAGTCCTAAAGAATTTACATTTTTCTTGCTCTAGGACTACTGCACATGACTGCTTTCCCTGGTCACTTTGTCTCTTCTCTAGAAATAATAACGTAAGCTCACTTTAAAGCAGGAAAACCTGACAGTTACATAGGTCTCTTTACCCTCTATGGAGTTGTGGGGTTTACCTTTAATATTTTTATATGAGACACAAACTGTAAGAAAAAAAGGCTTTGCAGTGGAACAGACAAATGCAGGTTCTATATTTACTTAAGATAAAGGCTTATTCCCCGAGTAAAGTAAGTTCACATTTCTTCATCAAAATCACTGTTGCATTTTATTATTTTCACTGGCTTAAAACCTTCCCTAAGTACAAATGAATTGCTAACAAAGGTCAGCTCAACTTTGTAGTTGCAAAGGCTATCTTCTGTTTATTCTGGAATATGTTTTCCCTGTATCAGGCATTTTCAGCTTTGCATTTACTGGAACTGAGGCATACTGGCTCCATCAGGGAATTCCCCTAACACCCATGCACAATTTCCCTCTTACACTACTTTGCTTTAACAAAAATAGAGGACAAAACAGTGCCCAGCCTTATTTGTGTGTGCAAAGAGGACACTAAAAAGAAATGGAGCTTTATGAATGGCACTGATGCAGATGGTGGAGAGTATGGCAGTATGTACAGGTTTGGATTTGGTTTATCAGTGTAGTTAGTCCTTATTAACTAATTGCGCAGTTTTCAGTTGAGCTTGAACATATGTTAGGAAGAGATATAGCCTAAACAGTGTCTGCTCAAGAATGGAAAAGTGTCTGAGGGAATGTTGCACTGTGAAAACGTCACAAAACTATGACAAGTCCAAGCCTACTTATTCTGTATTACTGTATTTTAACGGTAGAGTAAAATATGGTAATCCTTGCAGCAACTATATTGGTAATTTACCTTTTCTGCTCTATCTCTCAAGCATTTAACAAGTTTGTAATTCACCTCAGTCAAAACTGACCACCAGCCTTTCTCAGGGTACCTTTCTCATGGCTGATATGTGTTTTTACATGGAAGTATTTCCCTGCCCTGGTGCTGTGGTTTAAGCCCAGCTGGCAACTCAGCCCCACACAGCTGCTCACTCACCCTGCACCAGTGGGACCAGGGAGAGAATCAGAAACGTAAAAGCTAGAAAGCTCGTGGGCTGACATAAAGACAGTTTAATAGGGAAAGCAACAGCTGTGCACACAAGCAAAGAAAAACAAGGAATTCTTTCACAGCTATCCATAGTCAGTCAGGTATTGAGCCATTCCCAGAAGAGCAGGGCACTATTACACATAATGGTAACTTGGGAAGACAAACCCCATCACTCTAAATGTCCTCCCCTTCCATCTTCTTCTCTCCACTTCATATACATGACTATGATGTCATGTGGTATCGAATATGCCTTTGGTCAGTTGGGTTCACCTGTCCTGGCCATTTCTCCTCCCTATTTCTCATGCATCCCCAAATTCCTCACCAGTGTGGAGGGACAAAAAGCAGAAAAGGCCTTTGTTCTGTGCAAGCATTAATAACAAAAACATCTCTATATTATCAACCTTGTGTTCAGGACAAATCCAAAACACAGCCCCATACCAGCTACTTTGAAGAAAGTTAACTCCACTCCAGCCAAAACCAGTACATCTGGCTTGATTACTGCCTCAGAAGACCAAACTCTTTTTTTTTTTTTGATCATTTATAAAAATATCAAAATCATTTGCAAGTTCTAAATGTCTGGACATTGCTGTTTCCTGAATGTTTTTCCCTAGCTATTAATTGTTCTACAGAGCCTCTGCCTGTATTAGAAACACCATACTTTTGACCACTCTTATGACGGTCTTTCAACCAAATGAGCACAGAATGGGATGTCTTTTCAGGCTAATTGGGAACAACTGTGATCTCCAGAAACGAAGATTCATTCAGAGATGTTTAGTGGTATGATCTCCAGTACCAGATAAAAGCATTTCTGATTTAAATAACTCCAAATGAACCTTTTTCATCCTGATCAAAATTGGTATATAACAATAATTGCGTGGCTGGATAGGAAGAATTTGTCTGAGAATTTTATGTCTGGAAATTAAAAAGTACATAATTAATATGGCCACACTGACCTTGCACTTCAGTGCTGCTCCTTGTAACTGAGCTGCAAGTACAGACAGAAGCCAGAATAACACGCGAAAGGCCATCGTGTCAGTTTTAAGAGCTTATAAGCTTTTTGTGAAAGAAATAACAAATGATGAGCACTTCTAAATTTCTCTGAAGCTCGGGTGAATCTCTACAATTATATCATCCCTTTCTTATTACTGGTATATGTTTTCATCTATTGCAGTCTGATAGTGGTTATATGCATAGTCAGTCAAGAATGGGGGAGGGCAGAAGTCAATGCTGTGTCATTTCTGATTCTACAGCCTGTTGCATCTATTAAAGTTTGCAAAACCTTGCTTTATTTGTTGAACTTTGTTTCCCTCTGGAAGGTATCTACAAAAGCTTATCCCAGAAAGTTTCTCAGTAGCAGTTAGGGTAAATTACTGACTTCTCAAGTAAGCTGAAAAAATTTTAATGAATTTCAGATAGTCCTAAAAATGTTGTAGTTCAAAAAGACATCCTAATAAGATCTGTTTCTTTGAAGTCCTGCCTTCATTTTGTTCCCTAACTCTCCTTTATAGGAGAGGAATCTTTGTTCTGCTTATTGAAAAACATTTTTAAGGTTTTAATTTCAAGATACTTGGAAATTTTCAGAGGGAGACTGATAGACTTTGATGAAAGATTTTTGTTCAAGGTCTGCTTCAAGCATTTTAGCTTTCCAACTAGTTACAATAATAATTCTAGAATATATAATGCACATACACCACTGACTGAGAAAGAACCAGAAATATAAAAGCATAGGCAAGGTCACTAATGGCTGATGTTGGACATTCTGCTCACTCTAAAGAGAAATAAGAAAGAGATGATATTTTAAAAAGCACCAAGACCTCAAGTTAAAAGAGATCTGGATTATCAATGTGAAATACTGTCTCAGGCAGTCATATAAAGCTGCTCATTAATTTATTTAACTCTAGAAATTAAATTCATAGTAAACAATGTAGAAAAATGCAAGAAAAAAATCAAGAAAAACTTAAGTCATTGGATACTTGTGAAAAATTGGCCTTGTCCAGCTCTGAGGATTAATTGCTTAGAACAGGCTCTACATTCCTCCATGTGGTTTAACCTCTGAGACACTTCTTTATACATTATGTGTGGATTTGTGTCACTGTTAGAACAAATGCAATAACAGAATCACAGAATATGCTGAGTTGGAAGGAACCCACAAGGATCATCAAGTCCAACTCCCGCCCCTGCACAGGACCATCCCCAAGAGTCCCACCATGTGCCCCAGACTATTGTTCAAATACTTCTTGAACTCAGACAGGCTTGGTGCTGGGACCGCTTCCCGGGGGAGCCTGTTCCAGTGCCCAACCACCCTCTGGGGGAAGAACCTTTTTCTAGTATCTAACATAGCCTGTTCCATGTCACTCTTCCTGTGTTAGCTTATATAAAGTGCTCAAATTATGACATCACCCCTGTGGTTCATAAAATTCACCTATTTTATGTGTGTGAGCCCTCTGTTGATGCACACGCAAGTGAGAGCTTATAGATCTGTTGTAGACACAGTACCTCTGCTTTTGCACACAGCTGGCAGATGAGCTCTCAGAAGAGCTTTTGCGGAAGACCTGAACCCTCTGAGCTCTTTGGGCAAGATTTTTAGCTTTAGAAGGACTCAGAGTGGACCTATGCTTGCTTCCACCCCTTGACGATGAAGACCACTGAAAATCTCACTCATATTTATTACCCATACTTTGTTTGCTGTCATCTCCAAAGGCAGATGGTCTGAACCTAAGCAATTTTTATAAGCCTGAAGGTGGAAGGTCTCAGGGAGGCAAGTATCAGTAATGGTAGAAATGAAAAATAAATATTCAGTTTAAATGAAAACCTAAATTAGGCCTGTATGGGGCAACTGATCACTAGATAACACAGTGCATTTGTATGCCACCGTCCTGTCCAGGAGATTCCTGGGAGGCAGTGAGCAGTAGAGTGATTTATATCTGATAGTCTAGCATAAGCAGCAACCAGAAGAATTTGTGCAAGATGTTGGTTCGCTGACACTTGAGCAGATGCAGTGGCTGGCTGCATCTGCAAGCAGAAGATTCTCCCATTGCTTTCCTTCCTTGCCCACTTCTCACCTCTTTGGTGAGAAGTCACATCTTTCTTCTGTGACTGTATGTTTTTACCTTCTCCGCGGGTCTGTTGCTCACCAGGCCTTCCTGAGAGACATTCTAACTCAAAACCAGCACAAAACCACCAAGGGTTTTTGTTTGTTGTTCTTGCTTTTTTCTTCTTCTTTTTTTTTCTTTCTGGGTTTATTTTCTGTCATTGTAGTAAATTAAACTGGCTCTCAGAGAGGACTGAAGTGTGCCAAAGCCAGCACCAGATGTGCAGAAGGAGCGTATGGCAGGGGATTGGGCGTAAAAGCAGGCAAAGATGTGGAAAAAACCAGAATAGTAATTCGACTTCTGGGGCAGAATCAAGCTGCTGAATTTCTTAGACCACATCTTGTGGTCTAAGATCAGACAATAATTCTAAAGAACAGTACTTATTTGTTTGACCTTTGTGTACATACAAGCTGAAATGTCTGTGCTTTAGACAAGTCTGATGTATTATCAATATACTGCTGAAGCTCTCTGAATTTTGAATACTAATAACATGAGCTCTTCTAACCCAGTTCTTTCAAACCAGAATCCTCACAGCCCTTCATTGTTTGGTGTAGTTTCTGCAGCATACAGATTCCAGTATCTAAGGCAATATCCTTCTACAAGGTCTCCTGAGAGAGAATAATTTCCATTAAAGTTAGCACAGCAGTAATGCTACTTGACATATTTCATGGAGACACATCCCAAGGCATTGTCATTAATCCTTGAAATGCAGCAAATACATTAAAAGCAAAACAGGCAATTAAAAAGCTTTAAAAAAATAAATACGGCATTAGCATACAGAAACAAATACAAAAACTCTCCAAATCAATTTCACAATTCAAAACCATAATAACAGGATGTTCTTTCTCCACTCAGTTGTCACTGGAACCTTGGCATTTGCAGCAGTCACAGAGCACAGACTGTCTTTAGGGCTGTAATACATAATGAACTTGGACAATGAAGACACAAGACTATTTAAAGCTTGGTAAACTATTGAGTAACCTTAGCATCAATCCTATAAAAGGCTGGAAGTCTACAGGGAAATATCGTTGATATAATTATATTCTGGCTGACCTTAGTGTGAAATAGAATACAGACAATACCATTTCATGCTGTCTCCAGACCAGGCAGGATATCGTTAGCCCAGCAAGTGAAGCATTGCATTAATCATTCCTATGCTAGAATTATCATTTGGTGCAAGTCAAGAAATGCCCTGCCTTATGGCTATTCCTTTGTGTCTCTCAAATTACGCCTCTTTCAATCCTCTAAAACATTGGTTTTAAGTCTAAAGGTGGTTTATTTCTGAATATACAGTAGAAATGTTTAGCAAGAACTAGAAGTTGCAATGATAAAACACACTTTTTACAGCAAAATGGGTACTAGATTGTTGCAATTTTCACTAACAGTAAGGGAAAATTAACTTCAGCTTCTCTGTGCGTTACACTCCGTCCTTCACTACCATACAGTAAAGGGAAGTAATTGGGGAGCTCCCCAATCAGGCCTTTTATTATAATTGATGTTATTGTAGAACTTACTGTCAGTCAAGACTGAGACTGTACCAGGTGTTCCATAGTCTGTCATCAGAAAATTCAAGTGTAAGTAGATCATCATGCACATTGCCTTCAGTGTCAATAACACAAAAAAAGTAGAAAACTAAACTGAAGTATTCAGAGCATAAATGCTAAGTAGAAAAAAAGGCTGCTATAAGTACCCTATGAAATGGAACAAGAATCAGCCATTCACAATTCCACTGTTGTAGAGGAGACTGAACATCTACCCACTGCAAAACAATGAAGTGCCATGGGACCTCTGGACTTCAGTCCAAGGAGGAGCACAAGTCCAGTTCTAACCTCCCTCTGTTTTGCATATTTTGGTTCCATTTTTTTGCTTTTGTTACTGCTGAAACCAGGATCAATAAAAAAGCAGGATCCTTTTTCCGAATGAAAGATAAAATTGTTAGGTTGAAGTACCTGAAAATGTGTGCTAAAAGAACTATTATACAGCATCTGCCAAAGCAGCATTTTTGTCTTGCTGAAATACTTTTTGCAGGAAGACATTCCATCAATAAAAGTTCATTTAAATATGACACCCTTTACTATTAATGATTTGACTACCTGTTAATTAAGACCAGACCCCTGCCACCACACACACTTTCTTTGCTAGCTCTACTTATGTTTATTTGCATGTTCTGTTTGGGACTAAATTACAGTAAATCTTTATCTTGAGGGTTATTATAGCTAATGATGTACTTACAGAAAGTGAATTTGCTATCTAAGCTACTACAACAGCTGACTGCAAGATCAAGTCATATGTCTGGAGAGATAAAATATTCTTTGGAGTTTCTGTGTTCTGGGCCAGCTATTAAAGGTCTTAACTTGGTTTTAATAATTTCCTTTGTAGGCAAATGACCACTGTCAGTGTTGCACAAATTGCACAAATTGGTCATAAACTAAATAGGAGCATGATGTTTTCGATAAAAAGCAGTAAAATATGTACGGAAGTGATGACAACATATGAACTACATTATGTAAGAGTTTCATAGTTACTAAACCTGAAAAGTCCCAAAGACTCTGGCTTATCTAAATTGGCTCTAAGGAGTGGACATACGCATCCCTCACATGAATGGAGTATCTCCTTAAAAAAAGCAGACCATGCCAACAGAGTGAAGGGCTTAAAAGTCACCATGTAGTGATGCTGCGACATGAAGCATTTAGTCTTCTGAGGAGTGTGCAAGCAGTTCAAAATTGGTGTGGTATCTGAGACCTAATATATGAAGAGTTTTCACATAGAAGTGCTACTTTTCTATGAGGGTGTTATCTGGGCTACACTAGAATAAATTAGTGTAGATTTCTCTAGCAGTGGCATTTTGTTGCTGTTACTGCAATGGGTCAGCTCTGGAAAGTGAAACAAATCAAAACTAAAAATAAGAAGGCATGGCAGGGTGAGGAAAGAGAAAATGAAGTACTCTTCTTCTGTATGAGTATCCCCGCAAAAAGCAGGTGGAACCAGGCCATAATTGACCAAAACTTGCATTCAGATCCGTAAGCTGATTTTCAGTGTGAAAACTGATACAGAAAAATCAGCAAGACTTCAGTGGAGAATGAAGATTTGTGATTAGCAGTATCAGCTTTATCAAGAGCAGCTCTTCCTACGGAAGCTGTGAACTCAGCTGTGATGTAGTGTGTGGATCTCTGGGATATCTGAAAAATCTTGTTCAGAGGAAAGAAACTGTGAGAGAGAAGATAAGGAAAAGTGATGGTTCTTCCAGTAAGTGCTCCTCACAATTTTCTGCCAGCCCCAGTCAATACATCCAACACTTGATTTGTATATCTTAAAAACACTGAGCAGTTCCCAAAGCAGACTTCATCCCTGGGGAGGACTGGATGGGTTAAGGTTAAAATTCCTTGGCAGTATTCAACCATTTTAGGGAAAGAAAAGCAGAACAGCAAGGCAGAGTGAGAAGACATGAACAGCAGCAGACAGACTGACTGACTCCTTTGACTGCCGAATTGAGAATGCTGGAAGTGCATATTCCCTGGTAATTGCTGTATATCTGAGTATTTCATCTAACATGAAGGTAAGACAGTTGCTTACTTTATTAGTACTGATAAAGTTGAATATGTCAAGTATAATGACATGATTTTGTATGGAGAAATAGTTAGCTGAAAAAGTAATTGGACAACACTGCAAGAAATAAGAAAATTAAAAACAAAAGCTTGCACAACAGCTGAGAAAATAAGTGTGAACCTCTCTTATTTCTTAGATGATTAGTGTAAAAATTGCAGAAACCTTGAATAGCTGTATGAGCTGAAACAGGGAGGAAAAAGCAGAAAAGCAAAGTAGTTTGCTTTTACTTCTCTTTTTTTCAGGTGCTGGGGATTTTTCTGTTGCTGGAAGTTTCAGGCTTCTTTCCCATTTTTGCCAGGTGAATATATACTTAACAAACTATATGCTGAAGGCTAAGCATGTATTATTAAGGTGCATCACATAAGGCAGGCCTTAAAAGGGTCTTCAGATGTATTTCCTGGGACAAATACACACTGTTTGGTGTCAGTACTGCCACAGCCATCAGTGGCACACACAGCCCCTGTCAGCTCCCTGATGGGGACTGCCCTATCCCTGATTTACAGTGTGAAGCTGGTCTTTGAAACTTGTTTTATAGTTGCACAGAGTCATTGCTGATCTTTAGACTGGGAAATGTGTCTAGTTTCTTCTTTTGAGTGACCAGAAAACCTAAGCTGAGACTGATTTCATTCTTATCTATGAAAAGCAAATCCAAGTGATTTTATAGAAAGCCTGATCATAATCCTAATCGTTATTGAAGGTCTGATTTACTCTTTGGGAAAGTTTTGCACTCATGTTTATGGATGGAAATCACTGATGATTTTCCTCTCTCCCTTTTTTTTTTTTTTAATTCAAAAAAACTGCCTTCTGGAGCAGCCCTTCCCCTCCAGTCCATTGCCGCTGGAATTCTTTTGGCCCTTGGTCTGAGTGCAATGGCTGTACTCAAAAACAGGTATAAATGGACACATCTTTTCTCTACTCATGACCTCATAAGCATATGTGATTTTTTCTCGGTAACTAAGGAGCCACTGTATCTTTAAAACCCTAAATCAGGTGTCACACAAAAGCCCCAGCAAAATGAGAAGGCTAAAGAGCAGAGAACTCAGAAGATAAATTCTTAGTCTCTTCCCAGTATGTTCCCTTTCAAAGCTAGGATGTTTATGTTGTAAAGTAATTTGTGCTCTTTTTATTTTGGTGATGGCTTCAAAAAGCTCAACTGAACTGTTTGGTAAACACAGACATTCCTCCACTGATGCTGGTTTGTACCAATTTCACTGATTTTTCATTAGTGGTGTCACATCTCAAGGGAAGAAAACTTAGTTGTGAAGTGTTACCCTTGATGAAACTAAGTTGATGATTTTTACATTGAAACTCTATTGATGTACAAGACACTTGCTTTTGATTTTCCTTTTCATGTATTTTGATGTTACATCAATTAAGAACAGATTAGTCAAAACTGAAGATGTGCCATGAGACAGTACTTTTTTTAGAAACAAAAAGTAGCCCTCTTGATATTATATTTTACGATCTTTTTAAAGATATTTTTTACTCTGAGAAACTTTAATAACAAATTCATATCAGGCATGATTGGTCCTATTAAGAATGTAAAAAAAGCCAGAAATTTCTTGGCAGCTTTCTCTTGTCTTCAGTTATGTATTACATTTTTGAATAAACCAAGCCAAGCTTATGCATCAGTCTAAAGACCTTATAGATAAAGGAGTTGTCTTTCTATTAACTTGAGGGTTCAATTAGATTCTTGGGAGTTTCAAACCACCACACCATATTATGTTAATAGCAGGTGTGATTGTTCTCCAAAAAAATAGTGAATATCTCATTTCCTTACAGCAGCAGTGCAGTAGCATTCTCTTGACACTAGCACACTATTCCTGCTTTACAGTTGGATTTTCTAAAATCTCTTGATTTGCATTCAGGTTCGGAGACGGACAGTAGCAGTTTATGGCCAGTATGGGGGAACCCCCTGCTCTGGGGATGCCTTTGAAACAAGACCATGCACCCCCACAAGGGGGTGTCCAACAGAGGATGGCTGTGGTGATCGGTTTAGGTGTTTCTCAGGTACAATCCAAGATTTTTTTCACCATTTTCTAGTCATGAAGTTAAGAAGAAAACCTTGTTATCTTTGAACTTTAGTAAATGGGCAAATGTCTTTGCAGAACTCTTGATATACAGATGAATTTGATTTAGGTAGATGTTTCCTTTTTTCCCAGCCTTAACTATGCATGGATTTCATTTCATCTGGAGCATTACAGAGCATTGCAGATAATATGCTGTAGCCCTGGTACCCTCTTTAATTCATTCTGCCTTACTTATTTGCCCCAGAGAACAGTCTTTTTCGTTATGAGAAGGTAGTTAAGGAGTGCAACCTTAGATGTGATCGTTTGAAGCTGTTCTGTGCTATATCCAAGTATCTTGGAAATCACCTGGAAACTAATGCTCCGTAGAACAATCATTGTATCCAAGCAGCCTCCATTACCTTCACAGAAGAGCATATTATCTCAATAGGTAGACATTTATTACAGAGGACCGTGATAAATGTGTTTTGGTGCTACCAGAGAGATAATCACAGTTAATCTTAAGTGATGGTCAAAGGGTGAAAGATTCGGAAATAAATCTAGAAGTCAACTGTTTTATTGATATGTCATAAGCTTCAAATGGTTGTGGTTCCCTCAAGTGTGCTGTATTCAACAAGCCGTTTTGGGCACAGACTGTTCATTGTGGGAGTGAATATGCTAATTAATGTAATAGATAAATAGGACTTCTGCTTTGATTTTAGGTGATCTGTTTTTAAATTAACAAACACTCCTTTGCCTGTGCGTGTTTGTTCTGATTTAGGTCAGTGCATTAGCAGATCCCTTGTGTGCAATGGCGATCAGGACTGTGAGGAAGATGGTGCAGATGAAGATCGATGTGAAGAGAAGAAAACTGTATGTGATATTGACAAAACACCTCCAAATTCAGAACTCACAGGAGCAAGGTAATGTTCCGTGCCAGGCTCAATATTACTGGTGCCACATACATTTACATTTTGATGTGTTTACAAGCTCTAGATGTACAGATAGACTTCCTGGGCTTATAGTAAAACATCCCATATGCAAAAGTGTTCGGTAGAACTGCCTCCATCATGCCAGTGGCTCAGTATAGCCAGAATGTAAAGGTCCTTTGATCTGAAGCACAGAATAAAGCTTTTAGTCTTTCATTCCTGTTACTGAAAAACAGCTTTTAAGATATAAAATTAAATTTCAACTAATAACCCCTGATTTACATCATGGAAAAAATGAGTCAGCAATGCTCATTCTTTTTATTCACTGCTGTTGCATTTAGTACTGTAGATCCATGTGGATTTCTGTTTATACATCCCATCTGCAACTTAGCAAAATAATTATCTTAAGTATCTTTCGTGTTGTTATATCCCTTGTTATGCAATATACTTCATATATAATAAAACCACCCACATTTTGGGATGGGTGGCCTGCTTTTTTCATGTTGCAGTAATTGCTTGAACAATAGAATTTAAAATCAGTCGAGATAGACACGAACGTGTTAATGTTAAGACATAATGAAATATGTTCATTTGTCTTGACAAATCCAACATTTCACTTTCAATATTGTAGCATGCTATCCATACTGCAGTTCTGCATGTATAGAAGTCTATCAGGTGATAACCCCTTTTCTTGGGTAAAAGATCTCACTTTGCAGATCCATCATTCAGTTATGATAGCTCTGTAATTTTTGGCTCCCTGTCTTAATGACCTTTCATATTTTTTCTTCTTTTAGCTTTGATGCTATTACTGGTGAGACCAAGGGAAGAGTCATTCACACAAAAAGCTTTGGAGGGCAATGCAGAAAGGTCTTTAGTGGCGATGGGAGAGAATACTACAGGCTGAGTGAAAGTGTTCTTGCTTATACTTTCCAGGTATGTTTCCATTAAGCACAGCTTTGTATTTACACTCATGATTAAAACTGGGAGAATGATGCAAAGCTTGCGGGGGCCTTTGGCAGGTATGTTACCTAAACACAGCTCAACAACACCTGTTCCCTCTCTGCAGTCGCTTATTATTTGAAATGCAAATTGGTGTATGTCTTGCTAAAATAAAAGGAAAAAAAATTAACCTTGAATATAATTTCTAAATCTCTCACAGTTAGACTGAATGTAAAGTGATCTCCCTAGTATAAGTATAAGTAATGGCTTGAATCACCCTAAGAAATGTTTTGGGGGTGAAATGCAAGGCTTTGGAGAGCTTTGTGTGAATCTTTCAGATATGCTTTGGTTGAAGTCACTGTCTGAGAAATTCAATTTGTCTCACTTTTATCAAAATGTTACAGTCTGATGAGACTGGACTGTTTGCTAAAGAGGATGAGTTATGAGGTAGACCAAACTCCTCCCTCTCTGCAATTGTAATGTCAAATTAAAGGGCTTTACTCGAGGAAAATGTGGAAAAAAAACCAGAAGAAATAACAACCCTTTATTAAAAGATATATGTA
>NW_016690284.1:2265482-2308206 GCF_001604755.1 Lepidothrix coronata
CCTAGAGGGCCCACCACTCCCACATGGCAGTGTCTCCAAGGCTCCCCCCCCCTCCTTTCCCTCCCGGCAAGCACCGACCTCTCCGATGAAAAGGGAGCAGGAAAAAAAAAAACAGCACTCGTCGGCCCCGGCGGGAGTCACGAGGCACTGACAGCGCAGGGCTGGCAGTCAGATCTCACCAGGGTGAAAGAACCAGGGGAAAGATAGCTGGCTCCCAGACTTTTCTCTAGAAAAGCCCGAAAAGCAGTCCCCCGTCTCCTGGCCCCAACACCCTCTGCTCCCTCTCCTCCCCGAAACCGCCCCCGCCCCTGGTTAATCGGCAATTAACCTAGGCTAGCCACATCTTTTGGGATGTTAATGACCTCCCTTCCCCCCTCCGAGCTCTGTTTTCTCTTACAGGGAAAGCAGGGGAAGGGAAAATTCCTCTTTCAGTGTTACAACCCAGGACACAAAAGCATGCCAAACAATCCTTAGTGTACTTTATTTCATCATATAAATACTTAATATCCACATATTAACATCCATATATATGGATGAATGCTTTTCCAATAGTATTCAGTACTTTTTATGAAATCTGAAATGGATTCAGCCTGGAAAACACATCAACTTTTTTTCATCAGTAAGGACTTGTTCTACTCTTTATGTTATCATTTTAAAATCCCGTATGAACCTCTTCATACAGACTTCTATCTTTCACCTTCTAGGTCAAAGTTCAGAATGATTTCAGTTATGAGTTTTTCAACAGCACCTGGTCTTATATGAAACACACAGAGAGGTATGAAAACTCAAATAGACACAGTTACTCACAGAATGAAAGTCTGCGAAAGGTATGTATAAGTTGTCACTGTGGCTTAGTATTTTGCGTAAACATTTTCATCATTTTTTATGTGTTTTTATAGTGAGATACAAATATATATTTTATCCAGACATTTTTGGCACAAAGTGCATGACATTAAATATCCCATAAAACCTATTTGTTAGTCATTTATTTATTTACTAGCTGTTTTCCTCACTATTTGAGGGAGAAAAACTTTGACTTCTTTTAGCTTCTTTAGATATTTGATTCATCTTTTCCGTTTTTACTAGGGATTTATTGCCTTTTTTTTTTTTTTGGTCAGTATATTGGAGCAAAAAATTTGCAATAGCTCTGTGATTAATGTTTATTTACTTTATAATGCATTTGCCATTTGTAGAACTCCATTGAGAGAGATATCTTATGTCTTTAACAGCCAGGAGGTCACAGTGCTTATACCTTCATCTTATTTTAAAAGGAGATAAATAATTTGGGAGTAACTCTCAATGATGAAGTATAACCTATATGTTATAGCAAAAAAAATCAAGTAACAAGTATGTGTATTTTGTGGCCCCCAAGCAGACACTAACGATGACATATTTTGAGACTCAGCCTAACAGAGTTCAAAAGCAACTATGAGAGTTTGAAATGAATAATATTGTATAGGCATATAGGATTTTATAACTCAGAAGCATCCTCAAAATGGCTGGAGACCCTAGACTTATCTAGACAAAACAGAGTGCAAAGGACATCTCTTTACTGCCTCTGATTTGCTTTCAGAAAAAGCTTGTTAACCTCCTACTGCCAGGCTTCTGGTTCTGGAAGCCACTGTTAGCTTCGCAGAATGATATTTTCCTTTCTTATGCTTATGCTAGTTTTCAAGTACACAGGAGGAAAAGAAAGATGTTGCAGCAAATATAAATAAAAGTCCAATGATATTTCTTGACTTCAGGGTGTTCTTCTTAGGTTGATTGGGTTGATGAGACAGCTATGTAAGGCTGTTGATTAGTAGCCAATGGAATATTCATGCCACCTTGCTACTGGGAGCCACTCTGATAGTGACATGGAGCATGACTGATGCCTTTTCCTTCCCCCAGAGTAAGCAGCTGATGGTTGTTGAGAACAGTGTGGAAGTTGCTCAGTTCATTAACAACCGTCCTGACTTCCTCACTCTTGCGGAGTCTTTCTGGAAGGAATTGTTCAACCTTCCCGTTGTCTATGACTACAGCATCTATCGAAGACTTATTGAACATTTTGGGACCCATTTCTTACACTCTGGATCTCTAGGAGGACACTACAAAGTTATTTTTTATGTGGATACTGACAAAATGAAAGCAGAAGGTAGAGTACTAGTGTATTCATTGCAGGAAACAAAGTCAGTAATCAAGAATAAAAATTTATTTGCATGTTTTCCCAGCTAATATCTAAAATCAAGTAAAAGACTTCTACAAGTCACCACATTCTCTTCATGAGCAAAAGAAAGAAAACTAAAAACAGGGCTCAAAACACAACACTTAGTCCTAGATCCATGTGTTTGAGCTGCAGCACTTTGGATAGCAAATATTTGATAGTCAGTTGAGGACCTCATCAGGCTAAGCTTCAATTCTAGTGCCAATATAAATTTCAACCAATGTTAAAGTTTTAAAGTCATTTGGAGATGAAGGTTGGGTAAAACTGTGTAAAACACAGTAAATTACAAACAGAGTAAATACTAGAGTGACACCTATGGTGGTAATCAGTGTGGAGCAGTGCTGCAGGATTAGGGACTGCTGAGAAAATAAATGAAACTAAACCTTTTCCAGATACATCTCTCATCTCTCTGCCTCCATCCATAGGCTCCAACATGTGGATCTTCCCACAGCACACACATACTTGTTAATTGCCTTCTAATTTAGGCATAGTACTTCATGACCTCTCTAGCCAACAGGAAACTCAGAAATGAATCCAACACACTTTCTGTGTACAGTACTGTTAATGAATGGGTTATCTGCAGGTGTCAGCATAACAAACTTATACGAGTGTACCACATCAGGATGGAATGCATTCTTTGTGAAAAAGAAGAAAGTGAAATGCACCAAACTGGATGAATTACTGCAGAGTTCTTCAGGTAAATATTCAATGATGACTCATACGGTTGTCATATGTCCAACCTTCATCTCATCCTAAATGAAGGCTGCTCTCCTGGCCCAGTACACCAATGTGACCGACAAGGAGGATGGTGGGGACGAACAGGATGGACCGACTGGGACATTCCACCCCTCACCTCTATGAATCACATATTTAAGAGTCTTAAATTCCACATCCACAGAGCCTACCCTTACATAAACAAAAGTAACAACCTACCAAAACAGAATATAACAAAAATTCCCCCAACCAGAAATCAAAATAACATCACTGTAACACCAAACTTAAGTGGACAGTTTACACAAAATCCACGCCTTGTACCTTTACCACAATTACAGCAAAAAATTCCCCACGATCATTTCATTCTTTAGCATTGTTCAGTGCTTGTTTTGCCTGTTACCTCTCCCAATTATTATCCTTATCTCAAAATCCTTATGATTCCCCATACGGGCCACCAAAAAGACTGTAGTGGGATAACCCTGGCCAGACACCACATACCCACTAAAGCCACTCTCTCATTCTCACTCTGCAACTGGACAGAGGAGAGAGAAAAAAACAGCTAAGGATTCATGAGTAGAGATAAGAGCAGGAGAGGTCAGTGACTGATTACCTTCACAGGCAAAACAGACTCAAAGTGGGGATAGTACTTAAGTTTATTACTAACAGGATAAGAACCAAAGAGTGAGAAATCAAACAGTCTTAAAAACACCTTCCCCCCACCCCTCCTTCTTTCCATCTTCTCCCTCCTCCCCCCCAGCTGTGCAGGGGGACGGGGAATGGGAGTTATGGTCAGTTATTGTTTCCGCCACTGCTCAGAGAGAGGAGTCCTTCCCTTGATCCCGTGGGGTCCCTCCCACGGGACACAGTCCTTGATAGGCCTCTTCAGTGTGAGTCCATCCCTCAGGCAGCAGTTCTTCCCAAACTGCTGACCCCTGGGTCACTCCTCTGTGGGGTGCAGTTCTTCACAAATGAGCTGTACCGACGTGGGTCCCCCACAGGGGCCACAAATCCTACCCGGGAAAAACCTGCTCCAGTGTGGGCTTCCCTCTCCACGGGCCGCAGGTTCCTGGCAGGACCCTGCTCCATCTTGGGCCTCCCATGGGATCACAGCCGCCTTCATGCATCCACCTGCTCCAGCATGGGCTCCTCCATGGGCTGCAGGTGGGTCTCTGCACCCCGATGGTCCCCCATGGGCTGCAGGGGCACAGCTGCTCCACCATGGTCTGCACCACGGGCTGCAGGGCCTCAGCTCTGGCGCCTGGAGCACCTCCTGCCCCTCCTTCTGCACTGACCTTGGTGTGTGCACTGTAGTTCCCATGTTGTCACTCCGCTCTTCCCTGGCTGGAGTTTCTTCTGCGCAACAATCTTCTTTTCTTAAATATGTTATCACAGAGGCGTTACTATTACTTCTAATTGGCTCAGCCTTGACCAGCAGCAGGAAGCCCATCCTGGAGCCGGCTGGCATTGGCTCCACGGAACAGGGGAAGTTTCTAGCAGCTTCTAACAGAAGCCACCCCTGTAGCCCCTCTGCTACCAAAACCCAGCCACAGAAACCCACTACAGAGCTCTTGATCCAGGCACAGGTGGTTGAACCGCACTAGCGAGTCCTTTCACTACTTGCTGGCATAGTTTTTATGTGTAATGTTTCTATTTTCATTTGTAAATATAGCAATGCCAATATTTTCTGTATTTCCTATCCTGAATCTACAGGAAGCAGTGGTAATAAGATTAAAGGAGACCCTTACATAGAAGGAGGAAGCCCAGGTGCTGTTGCTGGCCTTAGTTATCTAGAGCTGAATAATCCTGCTGGGAACACTCGAAGCTACAGGTTGTGGGCTTCATCAGTGACACATTATCCCAGAGTAATTAAAAAAAAGGTAAGGCTATTTTCCTGAAGCAGAGGTGAGCAGATGGGAGAAATTATTAAGCTACAGCTGGTGATTAATCAGGCTGTGGTCTACACTCATTTTGTTTTCAGATAACTTTGTAAAAAAGAAAAGTTCTCAGGGAGAAAATACTATGAAGTTAATATGTTCAGCTGCATTACAAATCTAAGTCCACAGGCAGGTCAATACCTATAATCTTACCAGCCTTCAGTGACTTAAGTGGACTTCTGATTAAGAATAGAGGGTCACCCTAGCGTTGGAGAAAGCCCAGACTTGAAATAGCCTCTTTCCTGAAATGCATATTGGCATATCTGTGTGGTTTCCACTTCACTTATAAACTCCTGTGTATCCCTTTTATCCCTCCTCCTTAACTCTGCATCCAGAATTTTAGAATAACTAGAGATTTTGAGAGTCAGACACTTCAGAACTCGGTGTGGCCATATGCACTATGACCTTGTCTACGTCCCTTTTGGGAACTGCTCATATACTGAAGAATGGTATAAACCCAAAGTATTTCTGTCAGGAAGTTTTCAGCTAAATGTAAAAGTATATAATATAAAATAGGCAATCAATATTAAAGCAATTGAAATTAAAAAAATATTTTCAATTATTGTTACCTTTGATCACTGTTCTGTGAAATCCACCATAGTGGATTTTTCAAGTGTCCAGTTTTTTATGCTAGGAACAGCTGAGTGAGAATCCGGGTTGCTGGTGGTCTGTGTTACACTTTTGTCTCAGCCATATCCTCATAGTTCAAATATGTTTAAACATGACTGATCTACCCACAGCTTTAAAGGATGGTGTTAAGCAGAGCTAACTTTTCAGAAAAAGGCTAATATTAAATACTAACATAATATTTTAGCTAGTCAGCAAATTAAAACATCTAATGTGCTAATTCCCATGTGCAGGAGCATATGTCACAAATTATTTTGCATGCTTGTAAAGCCTTATATCCCAATCATAACTGCTTAATTTACATGTTTCTCTACTCTGTGTAGCTAACACCATTATATGAGCTGGTAAAGGAAGTGCCCTGCTCCTCAGTCAAAAAGTATTACCTAAAACGAGCAATTGAAGAATATATGGCTGAAAATCATCCCTGCAAATGTCAGCCTTGCCAGAATGGTGGTGAACCAGCTGTGGAAGGAACACAATGTGTGTGTTACTGCAAGCCTTACACCTTTGGAGCAGCTTGTGAGCTGGGAACTCTCGTGCAAGATCAGCCAGGTCAGCACTCTTTGAATTTGTGAGAGTTTAGAAGAAACAAACTGTGCCCTCCTGCTTCCAGAGTCTGTCTGTCCCACTGCACACCTGTGCAGTGCCTGCTTGGGTCAGGTACCATTGCAGACATACAGCATGGGGAGGGCCATGTCAAGCCTGAGTCTTTGTTTAACATGTTTAAACAGTACTTACCAAAGAACTGGTTTTATTATCAATGTTAAATACAGTGGACAATAGTAACTACTCAATGTTACCATCTATAATTAAGTACATATCCTGAATTAACCAGTATCAATAACTTCAAAAATTTTTCTTTTTAATTTTGTAATTAGTTGTAGCTGATAGCTGGTTTTGTGTTCTCTCAGAAAGTGATAATATACAGCCTTTGTGGAATTATACTGATGTACAAGGCAAGTTGGGGAAAGATGGAAGATTAGATCATTGCAACCTGGAATTCTCTGTAAGGACACAGTTGGGACCATCACTAGCTTTGAACAGCCTGTGCCTTTAAATCACTCACAGAGAGTGCTTTAAAGAGAGAGTGGTTTAAATAGAGTGGTTTAATGTGAAATATTCCCAAATGTTTAATAGGTGTTGTTGATGGACGCTGGAGCTGCTGGTCTTCTTGGAGTCCTTGCTCAGGGGGAAGGAAAATGAGGAGTCGAACTTGCAACAACCCCTCCCCACGTGGTGGTGGGAAGACCTGCACAGGAGAGCAGAGTGAAAGCAGACCATGTGAAGATGAAGAGTTGCAGCATCTTCGGTAAGCAATCAAAAACATTTGGAGCACAACTTCAGAAAGATTTAAAAATTTATTTCAGAAGGGTGCATAAGCTATTGAATTCAGGGAGAAGATCCCTTGCTGAGCTTTAGTATTTCAGTTGAGAGAAAATGAAATTCAAAAGCTGTGAATCCAATACAAGGTAAGACTAGAAAATTGGGTAAAAGCCAGTAAACTTGACAGCATACTATTTACCACTCTCTTGGATAGCCTGGCAGTGCCTGATTTAAATATAATTGTGATGAAAATGTAAGCATAATAGCCTTGAAAACAGGCTTCACTGAGAAGTGTAGCATTTTGAAAGGAAAGAAGACTAAATTTAAACTAAATTGTACTTTTGTTTGCTTCATAGCTTGATTGAACCACACTGTTTTGATTTATCCATAACTCCTACAAAATTCTGTTCACCTCCTCCTCCTTTGGAAAATGGATTTGTTCAAGTAAGTTATTTCTATCGCTCTGTTATCTGTCCTATCCCTACCTGCAATGTCTTTACTATAGTTAATACAGACATTCATTTGCAAATTTGTATTTTTCTTGGTAAACTTAGTATCAGACCTACTGTATAGCAGCTTGTGCAGCATTTTTCACTGGCTGAAGTTTACGTGACAATATCCCAAACTTCACACTAAAAATGAAATAAATCCAGAAAAGCACACCCCCAAAACCAAAACAAAATCTTTGCTTTTCTGCATGATAATACCTACAGAGAAAAGTCTGTTAACCTATGTATTTATTAAAAGTTTTCTGAGCCATATGGATTACATATAAAAGCACAGGAAATTAGAGAAAATTAGAGAAAAAACCACACAGAAAGTAAACTGTCCATAGTCATCCAACAAACAAAATATAACAAAATTATAAACAAATTTTAGGAATCTTCACTCCGTAACTCACCATTCCACTTTCTAGTTCCTTGGTGAAACTGTGATCTGACAAGGTACTTGGCTAGCTGTAACTTGGGCCTATTTAAAAAAGGAGACCAAATTCCTCCCTTGGAGGAATGGATTATGCCTTCTCCATGTTATCAGGCTGTCAAAATTCTCCTTGCTCAATAAATAGATAAAAGGATTAGTTTTAGAAAAATCAGTTGATTGCCTCTACACAACTGCTAACTGAGGCAAGATCCAAAATTTTGCTCTCCCTCTTTTGCCAGGATTTTTTTTTTTTTGGTAATCAATAGTTGTCTCCTACATTGATGTTTTCGGTTCACAAACTAAAGGTGCAACTCATAGAGTAGTCTCAATTTTTCATAAGATGTCTCCTTGGAAGACAGTGGGATATAAAATGAGAGAAAACTTGTGTCTTCCAGTCCACCATATTAAACTTTTGAAAGCTGATAACATGCCATCCTAAGAATTACCAAAGCCATTATCTCCCTACTGATCTCCCTCCAGCACAAGGTTGTCCAAGATCTTATCTTGCCCTGCTAATGCTTGATAATAACCGTATTTGCAGTCAGTTTATGCATCATCAGAAGAGTACTGTTCCATATCCCTTTTGATCACATTTACTGACTATTGATAACCAGGATTGCCCCCAGTATTCCAGATGCTCTCATCAGTGCATTGTAGAGAAGCATTAATACTTCTCACTGTCCTCAACCACTGCATCCCAAAATCAAAGAGAGTTCAGTGCTGCTGCTAATTCTAATACTGCATATCTAAAATTTGACCTGTTTATTTTCTTTCAGAATGCTGAAAACTCATACCCTGTTGGGAAAAGCATTGTTTATGCTTGCAGACATGGATATTCTCTTGTTGGTGATCCTGTTGCTAAGTGTGGTGATAATTTACAATGGCAAGTTGGAGACAGATATTGCCAAGGTATGTCTAAATGATTCTTGTTTTGAAATACAATTCCATTTCTGAATTCCAGTGAAACATCTCAGAACACCTGCTTTCCAGCGACAGCAGGGGGAAAACACACACCCTCATTTCCCAGTTCCCTAGTCACAATCAGGTCTAAACCGACTTTTATTGTGAATCTAGATATTGTAATACTGAATGAGAAACACACCCATAAAGTCTGGTTTTAAGAAAGACTGGAAGTGATGGAGACTAAATTCCAGTCCAGGAATTCCTTCCTGTGGAAACACTTCGTTGCTGTATGCAAGTCCTATAGCTATATGCAAGAACCATGGGAATTTTCAGCACTGTGTTTCCTTTTCTCCTTCCAAGCAGAACCGACTGTCCATATATGCTAGTCCACACTGTTTAAAGGTTATCTCTTTGTGTATCGATACATGGCCTCCCCAGCATCCTGTATGTATGACCACTCTCTACAGGACATTACTCCCTATTATGAACTCTCAACAGAACCATGCGTCCTCAGGACAGAGAAGCCCTCATAAAGCTAGACTGTACCTGCAGGCAGCAGCAGAAGATGCTGCCACTATGTCCTTAGTATTGCATATTTGGCAGGTGTGATGAATTAATATCCTGCACTAACATGACTGATATGTTTCTACAGGAAAATCAGGCAATCTCACCATTCAATTTGTTAAGGAATTTAGGAGACGATAAAATATGTGGTTGCTTTATGCAATCCACTGATTCACTGTGGCTATCTCAAATGCTTCAATCCTTAGAAACCGCTTGTCTCCTGCCTGACCTGGAGGGGGGTTTGCAAGGAGAGCCATGGAAAGCTGTGTATGAGATTGGTGAGAGAATAACTCTGTCCTGCCCACACAGCATGCACTTAGAAGGGGCACACTCCATTTTGTGTGAGCCCAGTCTCAAGTGGTCTCCTGACGTGAAGACTGTCCAGTGCAAGACACCAGGTAAGCCATTGCAGTCCTGCAAGTACAATGGAGTTTCTTTCCTGGACCAACTATGCCTTATGTAGTTAAAGTATAGACAGAGCTATTGCTGATACTGTGATAAGCCACCAAGAGGAAGCACAGAAAACGTGTTTTCTGTGGTCTGTTCAAAAGATGCCTTAAGGCAATTTATGTGAGATTTCCTTATGGCTTTTTGCTTCACACTCCCGTGTTGCTATCACATATTGTCACTAACAACATTTTAAGAGATTGCCTGGGATGTATGCTGTCTATTCTGACATCCAAGTATACTTCACTTTCTGCCCATGTTGTATAAAACCACCACTATATGAACTGCACCATAGAGACAGAGTTTTGCTATGTGGAAACTGTTCCGTACACCATAGCCTCTCATGGCAGAGAAGGAGAGGGCTAGGTGACTCCTTTTGCTCATCTGACAGTCGCACAGCTGATATGAAGTAAATGTCCAAGAACTGGAAGCAATGGGAAAATGCTGCTTTAAGTTCATGGTGAGTGCTGTAAGCTCTGGGTTGATATGGACAGACACTAGCAGAAGGGGAATTGGGCAACAGCACTCAGCAGCTCTGCCTAAGTTGTCTTTTCCAACTGTGGAAGACAGACAAGAATTTCTCTTGAGCACTGCTGTAGTGCTGATCAGTCACACAGGGGCACCCAAGCAGCTTGCTGCTTCAAGCCAGTAACAACTTCACCTGAGGTCCCAGATGTTCCTGTATTCTCCTGGGGACAACAGTCGCTGCTGCAGAAGAGTAGTCTTGTCCTGTGTTTCTTGTCTGTCCTGTCCTTATCAACCAACTGCTACCTGAGGTTTCCTCACCTACAGGAAGACGAAGGTGACAGTCAGGCTTAGACCTCAAAAAACAACAGTCCTGTGAAATTCCTGGTGTAAGTCATCTGCTACTGTGCCATAACCAAACTCACAGGAAGCACAGGGATTTCAGAAGGAATTGCATAGCCGTACGTAAACAACTCACTGCTGCTAAAGTGCCAGAGCAGCAAATGCTGAATTGCTGTTGCCAGTTACTTAGGCTTAGCTTCAGTGATTTTAACTTAGTTTTTTTAGTTGGTTGGTTGGTTTGGAAATTTTGGTGGTTTTGGTTTTTGTTTGGGGTTTGTTTGGTTTGGTTTTGTTTTGTTTTGTTGTTGTCTTGTTGCATCACGTTCTAAAATTCCAGAAATAATTAGAAAGTTTCAAATGCTTCTACCTTTAGAAACAGCTTGTGCCTCACTGTATGGCAGCATTATATTAATACAAAAGTTTTTTTAAAAAAGGACAACAGTTGGATTAGAAATCCAAGGAATTGGAGTTAAAAACCCAAGGAATATGAGATAAGAAGGGTAAAAATTAAGAAGATATGTATACACAGACATAGTGGCATAGATATGTTTGGATGGGAGTATTTAGTCAGCAAGAGTGTCAGCAACCATCAACTATGCAACCATCAACCCCAGGGATGAAGAAAATGCAGTGATTTTTGGTGTAAATTTACCCCTCTGCAAGAAGACAGGGTTAGGCCTGCTGTCTGTATTGCAATGCGCTGCAACTCTTTTTTTTCTTCTTCTTTGGTAATTTCTGTCCATCTCTTTTGCTTAGCCAGTCTGTAATGGAGATTTTTTTTTTTTTTTGAGAAAGGCAACAACATTCTGGAGTATTAAAGTTTCATGTTAGCAGACACATAATCTAAAATACAAATCAGGATGAAACCTCCTCAGAACTTGCATCCATATGGATTTAGCAAGATTTGCTGTTACATGCTAGAGAAACCTCCAGAGAAATGTTTAGCAAAGTTTGGAATACAACTGTGTGCTTAAAGAATGGAACATCTGCAATGATGAAAATTCCCCAAGAATTACTATTGCTTTTATTTTTAAAGTTAGTACAGATTGAGGGCTAATGATGGAACCTGTAGTTTTCATTACTATCAGTGTATAACAATATTTGGGTTCAGATTTCTACAGGGGACTTTGGAGCCTTAGCTTTTCTGGTGACAGCAGTGAAGTCAGTAACTCTGAAACCTAATGACAAAGCCATTCCCATCTACGATTCAGCAGTGCTAAATTTAGAAGAAACAAATAGCTGCAGCAGAAATTAGATGAATGCTTAAGATTGAACACAGTACCTGTCTCTTTCCATCTGACTTGTGACCCATAGATAAATTATTGCACATAACTTTGCAAAGTGTATCGTATCTTTTCAATAGTGTTGATTCCTTCCATGCAGTAGATACTTTTAATGAACATGCAGAATGTGACTTTATGTCATGATTGTATAATTCAGTGCCTGCTAAACTCTACTGATAATTTCAGAGTAGACCTTTAACAACTCTTGTTTTTCTGACCCCTAATATCACTGTTTGTGTTCTTCTACTTCAGTGCCCAGTGTGAAACCAGAAGTGACAGAGCCTAAATGTCAGCCATGGGAGAAGGTATATCAGTCACAATGTGTGTGCAAAATGCCCTATGAGTGTGGGTAAGTTCAGGCTCAATTAGGCAATTACATTCTCACTTTATTCAAGACCCATTACGGTTCTTAAGTCTTCAGTCCATAACAGAGGACAAAGCTTTACTCATATAAGAAGGAGGCATTGTAATTTGCTTTACAGCTCAATCAATGTCCTATTCATCACTTACCTGCCTTGTCAGAACTGTCAGTGGGCTTTAGTAGTGATGGAATTTGGTTGGATGACAAAAGGTGAAGAGATAATTTCGCTTTATCTGTGAAATAGATGGAAAAAGATAAAATTATGTTTTCAGGATTTAGAAGATGGAGCAAAACTTAAAACAGAGGCCCTTGGGACATAAATATCAAACCTATAAGCTAGTGAAATAAAATAGATTTCTTTTCACTGCCGAGAGACTGTGGGGTTATGAAAGGCACAGTAATCTAATTTCATCTCACATTTACAGAGCAGTTTTCATGGTCCAATCACATCACTTTCCTGACCTCATGGTTTGCAGAGCAGGGTTTATTGTTTCCTGTTTGATCTAAGGCTATATTCTGCAATAAGCAATGCAGAAGAAATAATGTAAGGAAATTACATCACCTGGCGTTGATGGTCAGATGTGCCAAAGAGCTCAGCACTCCAACATCTGGTCTGGTTTGCATAGACTAGATGATGTCTCCTATAAAGTCATCACACAGAGTGTGAGCTCTAGATGAAATCTGGCCAGATTTATGTGACAGCAGGAGCTGAGCAGTTTGGAAACGCCAGGATAACAGACCCAATTTGTCTTATCCATGTGTAGTAGGAGGAAGAAACTTTGATGTCATCTCAAGTAACTATTCCTATCCATAACACCTAAATATTTCATATAATCTAGTTATGGTCTTTTTCTCTCAATACTTATTTAAACAAGGCAACAACTCCTTCTCTGGTTTATGGATGTGTTAAGGTTAGTTAGAATATGAGGGGAGTCACAATGCTAGGGAAGGCCATGGGCAGATTCATAGTAACCGTGGAAGTTAAATGAATTACATTTAGTTATTTGTTTAAGCTTCATTTATAATTAATCTACTACTTGCTTGTTTCTATTTTTTTTTAATTATGTTCAAAATAGCAAGAAGATAGATAACAGTCATTCCTGTTACCTGATGCCATCTTTTCACTGTCTTGAAATAACACATCTAATGACAGAAAGATAAATCATCAGCTGTCAAAGCAGACTAATCTTCCAGCCTGTTAAGGCTGTAGGAGTAAGGCATATAAGCAGATCTTGGTCCTTCTTCAGAGAGCAGAAGTAACTTGCTTTGCTGTGGCAGTGACTTTCAGCACCAGCCTCTTCTCTGAAGAGAGCTGGGAACAAAAAGAGTTCATGTGGGAAATTAGGAACACCATGGCTTTCTCCATCCTTTCAGTTTCCAAGAGACTGCCCAGGACAGCACAAAACCCCCAGAACAGGCTGGTGAGGGGTAATTTGTCCCTATGATATGGTGCCTTAGGTTAGATCAATTCTCATCAGTTAGAGCAAGGGAACAATCTCTGGCACCAAAGTTGCTAAATCACTAAAGCAGCTCCTGGTAGACCTCTGGCAAGAGGAGCTTGCCTGGGATAATTCCCAGGCACAGCATAGGAGTTACTAGGGTCAGAGACCATTCTGGTCTGATGCAGTCCCCATCTTCTGGGAGCAGAGAGAGTATGGACACCAGCTACTCTGTGTGAACTGTCTCTAGCACAAGGAAGGGGTCAGAGAACAGCTGATGTGTTAATACAGATGGAACCTCAGTCTCCAGGAGCTAAGAGCTATCTCCACAGTGAAACATGAGATTTGACAATTTTTAAGTACTATCCCCTCTTTTTTCCTCCAAATTTATTTGCATGGTGTCTATGTCTCTCCTGAGAGTTCTTGGATTGTGGTATATTACAATTTAGGGTCTTGAATGTAATTTTAGGAAGTTAATATCATTCGCTGCATGATGAATTTTTCACTTCACCAAAAGTATCCTACTTCTCATTATAGGTGAGAGGAAGAAGGTATTTGTGGACTTACAGATATTATTTAATTTCTCACAATATAAAATATTAGTAAAATGTTTTTATTATCCTAGCCTTCTTCTTCAAGTAAAAATATTACATTTCTCACATTCACTCTACAAGGACTATTCCTTGTCTATAATAATTTTTTTTGGACTGGTGTGGTCCTCCCAGCCCTGGGAAATATCCTTTCTCAGCAACGAGTGCAAATTATTACTATCTCTTCTGAGTGCAGATTCTCCATTCTTTTTCTTATGCATCTGAACATGTTGATGCCCACTGGTTTTCTCCTGGATGACCCAGCTATAGCAAATATTTAAAGAACTCTCAAGACGGTTTGAGGCATTGTACTGTAGCGTGAGTTTGGCAACACAGTCCATGAATTCCTGGATTCATACTTCAGCAGCTGGTTAAATCATCTCCCTTTCTTCTTTTGGGTGTTGCTAAAGTGGTGCAAAGCAGGCAGATTAGTGCAAAGGTCTGGTCTTAATATTTTCAGATAAATTAGGTTGCCTTGTGTACAAGATTTTGACCTTAAGACTCAGATACTGAGATTTATCACTTGGGCAAGGAAAGAAGGTGTCTGAACAATTTTAAATATAACAAACAACTTAAATACAGATTAGTTGCTTTCCCTGGAACACATTTTGTTCTCTCAAATTTAAGACTACATTTAAAGACGGAGTTTTTCTTATAACTCTGTCTGCAAAGGAAACTCACTTAGTGCTCCACTAACTCAGAGGCTGTGCAGCCACATGAGCAAACGGTATAATGCATACAAATGCACCTGCTTCCTTTATCAGCTGCTTGGTGCTACATATCCCTTGGGCTGTCCTCTTACAGTGCCTCAGAATAAGAGGGTTAACCTCATTCTTTGTGTTATCAAAAGAGCATTAATGAAAATTCATGCAACTAACTTTATTACTGTTATAGTGACTGGTATTTTGGCTAAGCACAGCAGTTAAGGGACTTTTAGCAGTTGAGGATGCTAACTTAAGTGGGAGATGTAATATTGTTACTGAAAATATTTGGTCACAGGTGTGGTAGTTTGGTCTAGGCCTTCCTTGGTGACCAGTTTGTAACCAGATTTATCCAGTATTCCCTACAATTGTTACGTAAGCTGGGCTATAAGAAGAAAGGAGGGAAGGCCTTCACTCTCTTTCCTTCCGGCGGCTTGGAGGTGCAGGTTCCCTGCTGTTGAGTCTGTGTGTTGGGGAGCGAGGCCTGGTTAGGCCTTGTCGACCTTGGGAGACGGAGGTTGCCGGCGGTTGTTCCAGAGCGACTCTCGGTTGTCCCAAGGAGAGTAGTGAGATATTTCTTTGCTAACTTTTTTAGTTGCTAGATATCGGGCTACTAATCGGGATATATATATATTTTATTTTGGTTTTGTTCCTTTTCCCTTCCTCCTTCCCTTTCCCTTGTGAAATTGTATATATATTTCAACTGTATATAACTAACATAAGTGTAAATATATTTATATATATTGCTTTAGCTGTCTCTCTCTCGTTTCAGGTTTTCTTGGTTGTTTTTCTCCCTCTTCTCCCTGAGGTTTGGTGGGGGGGTACTTCTTGTGGTAAGGTTTGGAGACTTGTCAGGGAGCCAGCTTCAAACCATATCAACAGGCAGGTGCATCAAAGTTTTCAGGCTCAACTAGTGAAATTCATGCCATATTTTAAATATCCTAAAGAGGCACTATGTTACAGGTAGTTTAAAATTTCTGTAAAGCCAGCTCTTCTAAGAGTTTTCCAACCATCTTTCACAGAACCATTCCAAAAGCTTGGAGAAGGGTCTTTTCCTTAGTGTCTCATTTATAGGTCAAAACCCACTTTCTAATTCATGGAGTGGGATAGGGGGGTGGGGCAGGGGGAAGAAAAGTCACCTTAATGCTTGACAAGCAAGTGAGCAAAGTTTGAGTCAAGACTTTCTCACTAGATTTCCATATTCCGAATTCTTCTTCCCTCCTCCAACAGGCCGCTTTCACAGGGAGTTATCCTCTCCTTTCAGTCAGCTCATCAGGGCCATGTGTCTTTAGCTCATCAGTCTATCCTGCTCACCAAACACCTGTTTGGCTGATATTGGCCTTCAGAACCGACCCATAAGACACTAAAAGTTTCTGTGAGAGTGTTTGTGAGCTCAAAATGAGAGGCTGTGCTGAAAATAAGACTTCAGGGCTGAATTCGAAGCTCTCCATCTCCCAGGAGCATCTCTGCCCTCTGGTAGCCTGTGCTGCACCTTACCCATGGCTGTAAAGTGCATCCAGGAAAGTACAGCATTCCCTGAGCCAGACGGTTGTTCTTTTGCTCACTCCACACATGCCACTGATTGCATTGAGAACAAGTGGAGAAGACTGGGGTTTGAGATTAAAACACAGAAGTAATAGGAGGGGTTTTTTTCTCCGCTCCTACACTTAGAGCATGAATCACAAATGATGACAACTTCCTGGAACTGTCCCCAAAATACAGTTCAAGGTTGTCCAAGAATTGTTGTTGCCACTTCTACACATTTTTTGTGGGTGTTATTATCCACATTTCAAGAAATACACCGGCAAGTTTCCTGGATAAATATTTTTCATAAATATTTTGTGGAGATGCATGTGTATTTCCAGAAATATCTTTGGTCTCTGATGGTGAATCATAAGATTTTATTTAGTAAAAGCTGTGATTTTTAAAGGACAGCAGAGTAAAGATCTATAAACATATCCTAATGTATTAAAATTAAGAAATACTTGTAAAATATTTTAATATTTGTGCATGTTCATATATATCATTATATGTATGAAAATGTTTTCTGTGTATGTACTTATGTTCCTGTATATGTCATAAATTAGAGAATAATTGAAGTCTGAAGTACTTTTATCTGAAGTCTCTCACTGCTACAGAGGTCAATGGCAAATAGAGAGTAATATCCCTGTCCTTCACACAGGACAGATCTTGACTTTGCTAAGTACCATATGGAAAAGGAAGAAGTCTGGATTTTTCACATGTCTATGTCTTTAGTTCCTTACTGCTTTCTTAGGATGTACTTCAATGAACAGAGAAACTGGAACTGGACTCTGAATATTTTCCATTCTCTTGGCTCTTTTTAAGATGTGCCAAGACAGAGCACATTTAAATAGTGTGATCCTTTCTTTTGTTTTCAGTCCTTCCCTGGACACCTGTGCTACAGATCAAAGAACCAAGAGAAACACACATTTAACTGTTTGCAAGATGCATACCTTGGAGTGCACAGGCAGAAAATATTCTCTCAATAATGCAGAAAACTGCAAAATATCCCAGGCAACTGAAATACCTTGTGGATCATGTCGTTCATGGGAAAAATGCAATGGTAAGAGATTCATCACAATTCTAAGCAAAATTTTTCATACGACCAAAATGAAGTCTTTACCCCCAGTCACACATTAGCAGTTGGTCTGTCCTGGTATGGCATCTCCAGTTCCTCCCAGAAGCACCATGCACTGCTAAGCTGATTCAAACCATCAATCCAGTGTGTGGTGTCCAAACACAGCAGGAATCTCCAACCATGGAAAAGAAAACCCCACAGGATATTGTAGCAAAGTACACTATCTACAGGCAAAGCTTATTCCTAGTCCCTGTTAAGTGAGTCAACATTTTGGTCCACTGGAAGTTTTGGGTGAAACCCTTGCCCTTCTCTTTTTCACTATTTCTACCTCTGGGAGTCCTTGCTGCCCACAGGAATAGGTAAACCTTTCCAGAAATTTGCCAAGCAGTCTCCCCAGCAGTATCTTGTGGCAAGGATTTAAATGTCTTATTGCATACTAGCTAGGAAAGCCAATTACTGTTGTTTGTACTTCATTGTCTATCCCCAGTTTCTCACACAGTTTCTCTTCCTTCAGAGGAAATAGTTCCTGTGTTTTGTAACCTGTCTGCAGTGGAAGTTTTCAAATTCCCTGATATATTTTCCCTGAGTGTCCTACACTATGTTGCATTTAATGGAGGGTTGCCAGGAATAGGCAAGATGAAGAAATAAATTAGGGTTTTAGAAGTGCCCAAGCTAGAGGCACAGTTATTGTTATAATTTGAAAATAAAAAGGATTACTTGATATGAGTTCATCTGTTTTGTCTAACAGTTATTATTTTTGAACAGACAAAAATAATAACAAAAAAACAAAGATAAAACTGGCTGAAGCTTCAGCAGAGACAAAAACTGGCAAAAAAATGTAAGCATACAACACCAAAACAAAGCCACTGTTATGAAAAATAAATCTCAAGTAAAATCTTCTTATGTGATTGTCACTGATACAGCTACATACATTTATTTATAGCAGCAAATACTTTAATCTTAGTGAAACTGCTTGTATGAAAATAAAGATACGAGTCGTAAGAGTTTACATGATCAGTTTGTTAGTGTCCAAGGACAGATCTTTCATCTTATGTGTTATCTGAGCACTGGAGTTGTAAATACATGAACCAGTTCAAGAGAAATCTTTGAGGCACCTTAAGCAAGCTTTTCCCACAAACACGATCAGCCTCTCCGAGCAGAGGAAACCCCAGCAGCGCCCAACTTGTTTCTACTTCTAGTGTTCTGCAGAACCTAAGCAAATATTACTGAAAGGATTAGGGAATTAGGTTAGGGAAACAATCACACAATCATAGAAAGCTTTGGGTTGGAAGGGGCCTGTAAAGGCCACCTAGTTCAAGCCCCCTGCAATCAGCCACAACATCTTCAACTAGAGCAGGTTGTTCAGAGCCACATTCAATCTAGACTTGAATATTTCCAGGAATAGGGCATCCACTATCTCGCTGGTCAACCTGATACAGTGTTTCACTACCCTCATCTGAAAAAATTTCTTCCTAATATCTAGTCTGAATATGCCCTCTTTCAGATTAAAACCATTAACCCTTGTCCTACCATTGTAGGTCCTACTAAGAGGGCTGTCCCTATCTTTCTTATAAACCCCCTTCAGATACTGGAAGACGCTATAAGGTCTCCCAGGAGTCTTCTCTTCTCCAGGATGAAGAACCCCAACTCTGTCAGCCTATCTCCACAGGAGAGGTGTTCCAGCCCTCTGATCATTTTTGTTTCTTCCTCTGAACCTGCTCTAACAGATCCCTGTCTTCCTTGTGCTGAGCACCCTCCAGAAAATATCTGTCAGACCTACAGTTTTACTGGAAATATTTTAGTCTGTTTTTTTTTTTTTTTTGGTGACTTGGATCCTATCCTGAATGTTTTTCCTCTGTGCTTTTTGTTTAGTGCAATCCAACAACTGTGTTTGTGATGAAGATGGTCTGTGTGAGGACGGAGGCATACAGGTCTGTGCTGAAGTGAGCGGCTCTGCTGCTCGTCGGACCATGACGGAGTGCGAGGTTGGGCAGCTCAGATGCCAGGGGCAGGCTGTCACCCTTGTCAGCATAAGGCCCTGCGACGTGCAGAGTAAATAAGATACGGTTACAGTTTATTTTGGTTATTGCCAGGGGATATCTCAAAATGTGTCAGCTCTTGGGCAGGACATACTTTGAACCTTGCTCTGCCAAATGTAAGCTCTGCTGTGAAATCCACTGCAGCTGATGAGATTATGCATCTGGTCAGCTCTGAATCAAGGCCTGAGGCTCTTCATTAGACAGACATGTACTTGCCACTACTGCTCACAATAGAGCTCTTGCTTAGGCACTAGCCTTAGCACTGGCAGGTTTACTTCATATTTCCATCAGATTTTAAAAAATATTGCTGAAGTGCAAGTGCCAAAGTAGCTATTATAGTGATGGATTACCATGTCTGACATGGTAAATTTGTTTTTACTAAAGCCACACATATGCTTTGCATCTATATCAGCAAAACATATAGACTAAGCTTTACAGAGCAGGAGGTATGATTCTTCTCTTTTAATAAAGCAGTTTATTCCTACTGTGTGTTATTCAGTTGAGCAAACAGTGCACACAGCACTGAACCTGTTGTTGAGCCTGATGGGCTTAAAGGTCCAAACAGTGTGCGTTAATAGGAAAGCCACCTTAAAGCATTGAGAACACAGCTATGCTTGCAGCTTCTTGTGCACAGAACCACTTAATGAAAAATTGCCATTTTACATTGTCATTGTTATCATGAGCTACGTGGAGCACAGGTAACTCAGTTGCATCTGTCATATACATTTATGTTTGTGACAAGACCAGTTTCCTTACAGACCATTGCACAAAGAGGCCTTCCACCATAGTAAAACTTTGTTAAAGACAGCTGTTAGGGAAAACTTATCCTCACAGCAGTGGAGACATTCTGTATTCAGTCCCCCTGGAAATACCCTTGGACAGTCTTCAAAGACTGTTCCTGAATAAAAGAAGTCTCTTACGCTTTTTCCTTACACAGCTAAGCATGCTTTCTGGTGTAGTCAGATAGTGACACCTTTGCTTACATATTACAAGTTCATTCATGAACCTATGCTGGCAGTCCCATCCCTTCTGACTGTTCAGGAATGCAAACAAGGTCAAAAGGCTGGATAGCAAACGGGTGTTCAGGCAAGTGCAATACTGTCAGCAAGAAACATGCATGCTTTTAAAGCAAGGGATGTTATTTCTTACTATCAATGAGATAGTAAGATGAAACATCTCTCTTGGTAGTCATGTGTCTACCAGTAGCTTCCTTGTGTAATCCCTACCCATCATGCTTTGGATGATGCTTACAATGAGGAGTAAGACAGAACAGGAGTAGTGTGCTTTTCTTAGGAGACTCTCTCTTGTGGGGGCAGCTATGTTGGGGGAAGGTTACCACCACACTAGCTGAAAGGACCTCCTGACCTTTATGCTGTCTGGAAAATAATTTTTTTTTTCATTGCAAATAATAAATTTTTGTGAATAGTATACAGATGAAAGCAAGTAGAATAAAATCCAAATAAATGTAATTGGCTATTAGCTCTTTATTATTTGCTCAGGAGTACCATGTTTGTAGAGCATTCAGCTGTCTGCCACCTGATTACTCCCCAGTCACTTGTCCACAATTTCTAACCATTTTCTTGTGGCAACTGGCACAACATGTGATTGCACCCTGAGACCACTGGGTAGCAATAGCTTCTATAGCTGCTGAAGAAAAGAGAAAATCACTTGGAAATTTCATGAGAGATAACCCAGAAATAATAGTGACTTGATGATTCATGTCTTCAAACATAGGGAAATGTAGAAAACCAGCAGAGAGCCTCAAGAAATGCTGAGAATTCCTGTTCCAAAAAAACAATAAGATTGTATGATAATCATCTCAATACATCAGCAGAAACAGCTCTCCATGTCCATAAAATAAATTAGTGTGAGACAACGCAAACAAAATATTAATGAAGGCTGCATTTGAGATGCTTCATTCAGTCCCCAGCATCTCACTTTATCTGACCCATCTAAATCTTTTCAGGGATCCTTTTACTCTCCTCTTTCTTTCTAACTACCCACTCCATCTTTTCCCCTCCTGATTCTCAACCTAGTCAGCTCCTTCTATGTGGACACTTTCCCTCATAGCTGCCTGACTGCAGGTGTCCAGGAAGGATCTGCTCCCCTTTGTGCTGTGACACCACAGTCCTTTCCCTGCCTGACTTACAACTTCCCTGGCACATCGGGGCATTTCAGTTGCATCACCTCTCCTGAAAACCTGAGGATATCTTACAGTTTTTAGAACAGACATGGTGACATTTTGATTTTGATTTTTGATTTTTTTAACCAATCAGCTGACTGTCTAATGCTGCTTGGGAGGAAAGGTAAGGTGAATAGGTTGAAATTTTCTGCAAAGAAATATAAGTATGTATTGAAGGAAAACCAGGTACTCGTGTAAGAACAATGTCTGGGATGAATGTCTGTCCAGTCCTATATCCATCGCCATGATATACACATCTGCTGGCTACACTTTGGCCCTTTCAGTACAGAAGCATCTCCAGTCACTCTAGTCCACCATACTGATATTAAACTAACAAGGAACTGCAGGATATTTTTTCTTGGTAAGAAAGCAAAATCAGATGAATTTGTGTCACATGAGAGGAACAATGACGGGACCATGGTTCCATGGAATCAAAATTACCTGGCAGAGAGTGGTAAACCCCTTTGTTTTACCTGAATTAAATAAAACACATGCTTTTTTTGCATGAGCATTTGCCTCATCACCATGTGCCAAGGTACTTGGGAGGAATTTTATAATAGATGACCTGAGCTTTGGACAGCTGTGGCAGATTACATTTAACTCAGATTGATGTAAGGTAAACAGATCTAGGTATAGAAAAACTTGTTTATCCCTAATGATAGGATCATCTGAGGCCAGTAACTTGGAAGGTCTAACAAACTACTCAGTAAAAAGGCTTGCCTCATGCAGAGCATCAGGTTCAAGAACAGGAGAGTCTGTATCCCTAGTGGGCTTCTCATGGATCCTTGAGCTTATACCCTGACATCCATAGGCATCTTCTGCCTTCCTGTGTGAGAGACACATGGAGCAGACTGCTGTGGTTCCCAAATCATTCCCTGATTTGCAGTCCTGGGCGGGAACCTCCCAGGTGACAACAGATCAGGAGTTTGGTGCCCTGAGGAAAGCATGACATCACTAACTGAAAGAAAAATATTTTGAAGTATAACATAACCTGAAAACATTAAAAAGCTGTCAAAAAATAACATTTGCAAGATATATTTTCCCCCTCCACTGAGAGGTTCCTTTTCTCTCCCGTTCTATTAATGTCTTCTTTAGACAGCTTTGGTCAGTCCACTTCCACTATTCCATCTCTTTTCTCACAGAGTTTAACTTGCTGTTTCCCCTCACTTGACAGTCATAAACTGATGAAATACGCTTGAAATTTCTTTGGGGACATATCTTTACACCTGATGATTTTACCAATTGCTTCCAGTCTGGGAGTTGTTGTATCACTTCTTTGTTCTTCTCTCTCCAGCTCCAACAGAATCTTACTGAATAACCTCCTGCCCTGGTCTTGCCCCCGCCTAAAACCGTTGCATCGCCATATTCATAAGGCTGTTACAGATCAGCTGCATTCCCATCACACTGTGGCTCTGCTGCATTGCTCACTGTGATGAGCTGCCACTGTGAGTAACAGCAGAGCCATACATTCCTGTCTGTGACAGGGGTCACGGGAATACAAATTGCTATTGATTTCTTTCCCTCTCTACTGCAAAACACAGAGGAGTTGCCTCTTACCAGCAGAAGGATAGTGCTGGCACACTGGGTCTGCTGGCTTAACTCAGATTGCTCAGAGCTCAGCCTCTGGGACCTGCTCTCCTGCATGTGTTCCTCAGGTAGCTGTTTTCATTTCTTGTGGTCAGGAGCCAGTGGGTAGAGCCCTACACCACAGCAGGCAAGAGAAAACTATTAACTCACTTTAGCACCTCTCTAACTGGATTTTTATTATATAGAAGCCTCTAAGAACTGTTTTAAGAGTGAATATACAAAATAAAGCAGTGACAAACAGCTGCATATAGCACTTTTGAGCAGAATGATAGTTTAACCAGACTTGATCACTACACTGATACTTTTTACAGTGATTGTAGAATTCGCTTCCTGAATAATTGCACAATGTATGATTGTGCAATTGCACTTGCAACTGCAAGTGCAACTGCACTTGCTTATACTACAAGCTTTATTGATCCCAACAGGCAACCAAAAAACACAAGCAATGTTCTTTTACTTTGGGAACTGTTACTCAGGTTATCAAATCTTATGATGACGAGAGCTACATAAGTACTGGGACATGCATAAAGCACAAGCACAAGCATTCTCCTTGTGCAATTAGTCCAGGCATATGTAGCATCAAGGGCTGCTGCAAATTCTCCCAAAACAGAAAAAGATGACAAAACTGCCATTTCTTAAGTGAGAGTGAATTTATTTGGATCATCTCCCAGGACACATACATGTTGATATCTCCCTGAAAATAGGATTGTCATCTTTGTTTCAGTACATACCATTGCTCCCAGAGCACATATACTGGATATTGTCTATCTGAGAGCGTGAAGTTCCCACCAAGACGCAATGATCTTTCAAACACTGGTTGAAACAAGAGGAAGAGGTATTGTGTCTCTCAGAGGGAAAATTTGGGGACATTGGCTACAGAATTGTTGGAGATTTGGTCTTTTTCTCTCCCTGCATTGTTTCCTCTACCAGATTTTATGGAAGCTCACCAATAAAGTCTCTTTCTGAGACAGCTAAATCTCTGTGAATCCCAAAGATGGCCTTAGGCTATGCATATCTACTCTTCCTGCTCTTTAAGCTGTCTAGACATGATAGCCTGATCTGGAGACCATGTAGCTGCACTAGAGTGATACATTTGCTGAGCTACTAAACCCTGGGGAGATTGGAATGGATTAACAGGAGCACAGGGCAGTGCTTTGAGACTTCAGCCAACTTTAAGGCTCTGAAGAGGTGGCACAAATACAGAGCTGGGGCCAGCAGTGCCTGCCACAACTGCATCTAGCAAGCAAAAATTGCTCCTGCTGCTTTGCTGCTGCAGTCAAGGCTTTTCTCAGTATTTACAAGTCTTGTTGATTTTAGAAAAATAGGACATGTATCATAAGGCTAAAAATTAAGCCAAAGTCCTGACATACAGTGTGTACCTACAGTGACAAGAATGACTAAGCTTTTGGTGAAGTCTCTCTCTGCATGCTCACATATTCAAGTCAGCTGTAGCCTAAATGGGGGACTACAACATCCATGGCTGTATCAGCAATGGGAGCATGTGCTGGTGTCAATGCTGAAGCATTTTCAGTCCATCCAGTAGATGTATATTTCTGCACACGTGTGCAGACACATGCCTGCACACACCCCCAGACACACCAATCAAGCCAGTAAGGAATGCAGCCACTACCCAAGTATTTCTTGGCAGGGCTCTACACATTGTGCCAGCCAAGAAAAAAATTCACATTTACAGGAAAACTCACTGCTGTTCTCACCCTGTTACACAGCAAATAAGAGTGTTGCACAACAAATGTTGACACAGCAACTCTCAGAGGAATTTCACAGACAAAATAACCATGTATTCACAAATGCGAATGCAATAACCTGGGATTTCACATGTATTTATTAAGAAATTATTCCCTAGGGGATGAAGCCAAGGATATGAGGCGATTATCATAAATTATCTAATATGATCAGGTACTGTACTGTGCAAGTTTAACTTAAAATAACTTCAAGGAACATATAGAGTTTTGCTTGAGGTTTTGTTCAATACTGAAAAGAGATCTTGGTTTCTTAAAATTTCCCAGCCCCATTTAGAGATCTCAGATGACTGAAACACTATGGTCAAGTGTTTCATTTATACTTCAAAAATTGGAACATTCTGTGGCCTTGAACACTGACCCTTTGGACTGTTGCCTGTCCCTAATGGACTGTTGTCTGTCCCTAATGCATGTTAGAGAATTTCAAAACAGATATGGGCATGTGAATAAAGTAAATCAAGTCTAAGAATTCCTGGGAAAGAGCAAATACTGAGTAAATAAAACTGGACAGGCCTTATTTTACAGTCCCAGAGCCAAAAGGATGTAGGTCAGTTCATTTCCAGTACCATCCCCCCCCCAAAACTGTTGTTGTGCTGGTAACAGTCCATGGCCCATGTGAGTAGTTCAGCTGTGCCCAAATGCTCTTTTAGGGGAGGCCTAGCTAGCACAGACCAAAAGCACATTAAATAATTCAACAGGAAGGATACTCATGTGCCCCTTTCTAAAGCCCACAACTTGGTCCTCTTTCATTTTAGCAGCACAGATACCACCAGTCCGCTTGATAGAGCACAGAAATGGTGACCTGTTGTGTAGCGTGGCGGTACTTTACATGGTAAAGAAAGAAGCACGCTCCTTGTGAGGTGGTGAACGAAGAGAATTTATGTGTGATTTTGTGTGTATTTTATAGAAATCAAACCTTCTATGAATCACAAGAAACCAAGCAGAACGCATTTCAAACAACAGGTGAGGGTTAACAATATCTCGAAGAAACTAACACTCAAAACGGGGGGATTAACCTTATAGTATAACAGGAATTAGTTACATTACAAAGTTGTTCAGAAAATTTCCCCAAGGCAATATGAATGGCAGCCAGTTCCAGAACCTGTACAGGAGTTTGGTTCATGGTCTGTACTTCTCATTCCCACTGTTCTGTGGCAGGATTTATTCAAGTCATTGCAGTATTTTGTGTTTTTTCCCAGATGCATCTGTGAAGGCTCTGAGGCCTTTCACTGGTTTGTGTTTGCATTTGGTTGTGGCCTTTAAAGGTAAACTACTAATTTCTGCCCACAATCTGTGTTTAGGGAGATGGATTGAAATATTACTATCAAAGCTTGTCAAGGCAGCTTGGAATCCTACGTCTTCAGCCCGCATCCAATTCAAATTGTCCTTCGTAGCTGGGATGTAGATGATGGTAGGATCCCTTCCGTCCGGTTCCTGCAGTCGTTCTCTGCCTTTAATGACAAGCTTAGCAAACATTTTGTTAATGGTCCACACAGTCTTAGGTGGTGTGTGGGGCAGAAAGAGCCACTCCAGAATTAGCAGCGGGTCTTTCTCAGTCTGATCCCACTGAAACAAGACTGCAAATGGCTGGTACCTGTTGGGAACTAAGGCCAGGCAGATTTGCAGTTCAGTATTTCTCCTTCTCCCCTGCCTATTCTCTATTGCCTTGGCACAAATGTCTAACGCCTGCTTTGCCTCTGCTGTCAGAGACTGGTTAGATGTTAGGCTGGAGTCTCTCCTTAGCAGCACAAATAGAGGGTGTAGCTCCTTTGTGGTTATGTTTAAAATAGGCCTTAACCAATTTATGGCCCCCAGGAGTTTTTGCAACTCATGTAAAGTTAAAGTGTCCTTTACCTCGAGCTGCAGTGGCTGTGTGGAAATTTCTTCCTGTGTGATCTTCCATCCAAGATAAGTCCAGGGTTTGATGGTTGGATCCTCTCTGAAACAATCTGAAATCCTGCATCTTGGACAGTTTTGGTTAGAGTAGTAATAACAAATGGCAGTTCATTTCTTGTGGCCGTGGTTATTAATGTGTTACCTATATGATGGTGTATGATAATTGTCTGATTTTTTGTCGGGCTGTTTTGCATCCTCCGAGGAAGGACAGCCCAGCAGTGCTGGTGGTCTTGCATGGGCTGTGCATTGTTCAAGGCCATGATGGAAAATGTAAACCTTGGCGCATTCTCAGGGTGCAGAAGGATGGTAAAGAAATAGTTCTTTAAATCAATTATCATTAGAGGCCAATTTGCTGGAAGCCTTTTAGGTAAGGGCAGTCCAATCTGCAAGGCTTCCGCATGCTTTATGATGGCGTTTTCTACTCTTAACATTTGCAGTGTTTTCCACTTCTCACCTTTCTTGGGGGTGCAGAATACAGGGGTATTTTTGGGGCTGGTTGTTGGCACATTGTGTCTTGCCTTAAGCTGCTTCCTCTCTTGCTTGGGAAGGCGGGTGGCAGAGAGGAGGATAGCGAGCAGCATGGCAGCAAGTAGTACGATGCTTATGGCATAGCCTTTGCCTTGTTTATGGCACCCTTGGTATAAGTCAGCCCATTCCCTGCTACTTAGGTAGTTGTGGGATGTTGCTGCTAAGGGTCTCCAAGGGCAATCTCTCTGAGAGTGGTTACTGTCACCACATGTAACACAACTAGCTCTGTGTCTGGCCTCATCTTTTACTCCTAACTGGGCTTTTAGGGTTATAGCAAAAGGGTTAGATTGGTGTTTCACAGAGTTAACTCTTTGGTAGGGTTGAACTAACTCAGCAATGCTGTAGCCTTCCCTTTCAAGAGGGGTTTGCAAAGCTTCTCCACAGCTTGACCTTGCCTTTTCAAAAGCCAATTGCTTATACAGCATGTCTCTGACTTTATTGTGATGCCTTAAACCCCTAATGGTTTTTATTTTTCTAATACTTGTAAGTTTTATAAGTAGTGGAAGTAGACTCTAAAAGTAGCATCCGTCCCTTCCTCCCTTATCCCTTTCCCTCTAGCACCCTTGTTTACACATTCCTTAACGCTCTTACCCCATTCTATGCTCCCTGTATCACCCCTACCCCTGAATACAGCAGAAATGTTTAGTCTTTCGTCAAGGCAAGGCCTAGATTGTTGGCAGAACAGCGTATCAGGGCCTAAACCACAGAACATGTTCAAAAACTGGGTGACTATGTACCCTTTGTGCTCTGATGAAGATGAAGATGGGATGAACAGAGGGTCCCGAAACGCACCCCAGACCCATTTTCAGGGGGTGGACCCGGGGCGGTCCAGAGTAAAGGCCACAGGGTGGACACATCTGGGATTGGATGGATGATAATATAAAATGTAACATCTCAGGCACGACGGGCGCGCGTCTTGTAACACCTTTTGCCTTGGCATAATAAACCCTTTCTTATCTCACCCCTAATTAACTGCTCCGGGAGATTTTTTCAGCACCTAACTCCCACGGCAACAATTGTATTCCACTTGTTTGTTTAAAACAGATTGCAGCCGATCTAAACATCCTGAATTTGGTTCAGAATAGTTTTGTAATGCTTTTGTAGAGGGCAGGTTGCTATTTTGGTCTGTAGTGTGAAGGTTTTTCATAGCTTTCAGGGCTTGTTTGGCTATTACATCATATATCTCTCTATTGTATTTAGATTGTATATCTATTGAACTATAATTTCTATCTCCAGTTAACTGATGTGCTATTACACCTGCCTGTGGGTCACTGGCATAAGCAGAGCAATTCTCCCTAAAATCAGCCAGCCACATGTTGTCTTCCAATCGTGTGGCATACTTATGAACCGATCCTTCCCCGTTTGCTACCTCGCTCCCTCCCGGCAGAACCATCCTCCTCCTCGTCTCCCCATTCCTCTCCCCCTGTGGCCCCAGTGAACCTGGTTCTCTGTGGGGAGGTGGTGGTGGGTGGTGGAGGCGGCGAGGGGCAGGGTTACCTCCCCCTTTGTGCCTATGGGTGGGGCGGGGCAGCGCTGGGGCCAGGAGAGATGGGTCAGTTTCCGGTCCATGTGGTGGGCAAGATGGTGGCACCCATCCCTGGGCACATGGCCGGCAATCATCCGCGGTGTGGGGTGGCAAATATGCTGGGTTACCCCCCCCATCCCTATTACAGGGTCCTCTGCGCTGGTCCCATGGGCTGGGATCTCGCATCACAGGCCCCGTCCCCTCCCGCCAACTTGCGTCCCCTTGGCTCCTGGTCCCTGACCCGAAACTTAAGTCACGAACAGCTCCTCTCCCTTCCCCCGCCGGACTTTGTGCGTTTGAGGTCTTACACCTAGAAGTTGGGCTGTTGCCAGCAGTGTGAGTGGAGGGGTGTGTGTTGGTGTTGGATGCATGTCTTGTCCGTTCGTGTGCTCTGCTTAGTGCAGACATTATGACTTGCCAGGCTGGAAAGGCATTGTTAGCTTGGGGGTCTCCCCCCTGAGCTTTTAGTTTTATAAGGTTTCCTATTTTGTCCCATATTTCTATGTGAAGGGCTTCAACTAATGGCAGTTCAGGGACAGCTGTCTAAATAAAGCATACCAGTTCTGTTAGTTCCGCCCTTGTGGCTTGTATGTGATATGGTTTTAGCAGGATAGCCAGTGCATCTGTGTTCTGTGATATCTCAGTGGAGAGAAAATTTCTCATTTTACCTTTCAGTCTTGGCGCTGTAGACGTGTGCTGCTGGAAAGTCTTTGTCTATTTGCTGGCTTCTCTCGGTTCTCTGTTGACGGGGTCTGCGTGGGTGGCGGAGGCGCTGTTTCTTGGTGGCGACGGTAGGGCTCGTCAGCGTGGGCACAGGCTGCGGTAGCTGCGGGCTGCAGCGGGCTCGTCTGCAGCAGGCGGTGGTGGCGGCAGGCACGTGGCATGTGCAACAGGCGGCTGCAGCGGGTGCATGGCGGCTGAGGGCTGTGGCGGCGCTCAGCAGTAGGCGATCGGCTGGTGAGCGTGGGCACGGGCGCGTCTGCAAGCGGTGTCTTCAAGTGGCGTCTTCAAGCGGCGTCTGCAAGCGGCGTTTGCAAGCAGCATCTGCAAGCGGCGGGCGTGGGCGGCTTGGCGTGGGGCTCTCCAGCGGTGGCGGGAAGCGGCTCCAGGGTTCCCGCAGTTCGCTGGGTGGTGCGGGGGTTCTGGCGCTGCGGTGGGGAGTCGTGTTCAGTTCGGCTTCAGCAGGTCTCACGCGGTTTTGAACGTGGCGCAGGGCGAGGCTTGGTGGGGTCGCGCGCAGTTTTGGCTGGTCCCGTGTGGCTTTTGAGCGTGGCACAGGGCCGACAGGAAGTGGCAGGCTGCAGCAGTGAGCTGCAGCCGTTTCTGCTAGGCAGAAAACTGATGCAGGCTTCGCGGGGTCTGGCAGTCACGCTGAGGATGTTAAAAGGCAGAAGTGGCGGAGCTGCTTTACGCACACGGCCGAACCGTGGCAAGCGGCGGGTAGTGGGGCTTCCCTGGCGGTTTTAAGGTGCTCCGCCACCTGGGTCTCCAAGCTGCAGACATGGCATTGCTTGGGGAAGAGTTCTTGCCACATAGGATGTTGGCGCTGCCTCTCAGCGTGACTCACCGCTCCGGTGCATGTTGGACCCCACTCCGCCTCTCCGACTGCCTCGATCTGTCGTTTTTTTCTTTTCTTCTTTCTTCTTTCTTCTATTTCCTGTGCACTATCTCTAATATTTTTGGAGCTCACTAAATTAGGATTGCATTTCTCTGAGACAACAACTTAAAGACGTCTGTGGGGTTTTTTTGGTGAAAATTCCCATCTCAAGATAATTGAAATGATACTGGAATTACCAAGTTTTTTGCCTGATTCAGGATATGCTAAACTGACTTAATATAAGTTCAAAGTCCCAAGTTTGGGTGCGCCATATGTAGAGTGGCGGTACTTTACATGGTAAAGAAGGAAGCACGCTCCTTGTGAGGTGGTGAACAAAGAGAATTTGTTTCAAATTCAGCACTGGTTTTATCCCTCAAAACCATGTGACTTCTTTGACCAATAAGGTTGTCTACATCGGCACATGCTCCCTCGGGCACTCTTGCCCTGGTACAGCTCCTGTACCTTAAACACACTCCCTACACTGTTGGATTCCAAATTTTAGATATGAGAAAAGAAACTGCTAGGCTTAAACAGAAAACCTTGAGTCAAAGAAGCTGGGGAAAACCCTTTTGTAGTAACTTCATCACTGTAGATTCTTCCTGCCTCCTCCAGCACAATGGAAGAGATTCCTTGCATGATGTTATCAAATGCCCTGCCCAAACCAAAGAGATCATACCCCGATTTGATCAACACACAGGAAGACCCACTGTGTTTTATCTCTCCTTTTGTGTTACCCGTCCCCCCTGTAAAATCACCGCCCAAGTTAAAGTAGGTTTTTCCCATGAGGTAATTCCTAAGACCTCAAAAATGTTAACCTGGGGTTTTTCCCTTACCTCATCCTTGTAAACCCCCCCAATTTTAATACCATAAATATGCAGAACCCCCTGTTGAATATGTAAACCCTGATCCTTTAAATATGAAGTTGTATGTCCAATAAAGGATTCCAGTTCCTTGCCTCTCCTGAGGTCATTGACCTCCACAGTGACCCTCCCTCTGCTTCTTCTGGGGACAAAGAATATAAATCACTCCTCTCAAAAAATATCCTGAACTTACACAAGAAATTAAATCTTAAAAGCAACTGCTTTATAAAGGAACAGTTCTGAAATAATTCCAGAAAATTAGCCCATTGCTGAAGTCCAACTCTGAAGTGCTATTTATTTGCAAAATTATTTTTTTTCTAGAATGATCACTGGTAATAACAGTAGCTCCCAAAATGATTTCTTGAGACGTACTGGCTTGTCAGGCTTATTTCTACCTTTCAAACTTTTGCAAATGAAATCAGCAGGTCCTTACATGCAGTATAAAGCTTTGTAACCAGAAGTCACAGAACTTTTGTGAATCCAAGGACTGACCATCAAATTTAGCATTGAAAATGTGAGACATAAATCAAGGCATTTGAAGAATGCATTTCCCAGTGGTAGCAGGTCTCCTTCCAATACTCACTAAGATTTTATCTTTTCAGTAGCCAAATTCATGTCAATGTCACAATTACAGGGACCAAGACACAGAAAGAGGGGTTACCAGACATTGAGACATTTTCAATCAAGTGCTGGAAATCTGGCTTCATTCTCTTCTATTCTGCAGCTTTGAGAAGGACACAAATATCTCCAGAGATGTCACTATCAAAGGAGAAAAAACTTAAGCAGAAAAGATCTTTACTCCCCAGATTTGATAAAAGGCCGGTTTATTTTTGCCTTCTGAAATCTGAAGCATGCTTGTCAAATCCAGCAGCCTGGCTGGCGTGCGTCATGGTTCTTTGTCCATGCAGTCCTTAGACAAGTTGTGTTTTCAGATATTTTTCCAAGATGACCACCTTTCTTAATGCAATTTAGCTGTGCTAGGGAAGCACTGATGGGCTTCAGAGCAGTCAGGGCCTTCCTCAGTCCTTCACCCCTCAAAGAGGCTGGTGGCATGTTCAGTGACTCATTTTTGGAAAGAGGCTGTGGCAGTGGCACCTGTGCCATCTTCTTGATATAACCTGCATTACCTTGCTTAGGTGTGTATTATAAACAAAGCATTAAGTGCTTTAAACCAGTCATGGTTTATTCTGCTGTAAGTTTCAGTTGTCTCTAGCTGAGCTGATTTCCAGGAACAGATCTTATTTCTTCTCTGCTGTTTATTGCAGCTCTCTCTTGGGACTAGTAATATGAAGCTATAGATAGGCTGCATTACAGTGCTGTGTCAGAAAGCCTTCCTGAGACACGTAAACAGCCAGTGAGCTGAGGAAACAGCAGATAATCAGCTTTATTTTCTCCCCGAGTGGGTTTTAATACATGGGTCACATTGACCAGAACCTGCAGTGTCTGAGACAGCATTTGACAAGACCTGCTTGTTCAGCAGGGACCTGAAATTCCCACTTGGTGCACAGTTACCTGCAGTCACTCAAGTGTGATAGATTTTGTAGTTGATTTGTCTGAAAAATAAGATATCATCACATAAAAGCTAATGCTCTCCTATCAGCTGCACAATTACACTATGCTCACAGAAGAATCTAATAAAAGAAGACGACTGATTTTATTATTTAGCTTGGTCTCAGCAGCAGAGAACAGTAGAGGGAGAAAGTCTCGGTAACCAGGTTATATGCCCAGTAAAGAAAATATTGTTAAAAGTTTGCACTTGCTGACATGTTTTTAATTTCCAGATAAATATGAACTTCACCTTCTTGTCAGGGTGCCACAAGGGCTTCAGTCTCCCTAGGGACCCTCAGAGCAGCAGGCAACACCTGGAGTTCAAACCTATCATGGAATCATAGAATGCTTTGGGTTGGAAGGGACTTTAAAGATCTCCTAATCCAACCCGCATGCCATAGGCAGGGACACCTTCCACTATACTAGATTGCTCAAAGCCCCATCCAATCTGGGCTGTCCACAACTTCTCTGGACAAACTGTTCCAGTGCCTCACCACTGTAACACTAAACAATTTGTTCCTAATATCTAATATAAATCTACCCTCTTTCAGTTCAAAGCCATTTCCCCTTGTCCTATCACTACATGTTCTTGTAAGACACCCCTCTCTAGCTTACTTGGGGGCCCATATTGGGTACTGGAAGGTGATATAAGGTCTCCCAGCAGCCTTTTCTTCTCCAGGCTGAATGGCTCCAACTCTCTCAGTCTTTCCCCTTAGGAGAAGTGTTCCAGCTCTCTGGTCATATTCATGGTGCTCCTCTGGACTCGTTCCAACAGATCCTCTTCCCACTCTACCCCCAGAGAGCCGGGCAGCCCTAGCCCTGTGCACCCTCCTGGGAATGGGGACAGGCCAAGGCCAGCAGGGGATGTTGTTTCATAAGCAGGGATCCCAACCAATGAGGTCTATGGCCAGGCAGGGCAGGGCCTGATGGCCTTGAGGGGCTGAAATGGTTTCCTAGGCCATGGATAGGGTAGCGAATTCCATGGGAAGATGGTCTGGGCCATATATGTGCATATGACCCTCATGCCCTGATGCTTGACATTCCGTATGTGCTCCAGGTAGATGATTTCTCCAGGTAAGGATGATGCTGGATGAAAGACTCTGTTACCCTGCAAGTTTTGGAAGTAACAGCTTCCAAAGACAAAATGGGAATTTTAGCAATCAGGTTTTATCTAAAAGGCAACAATCAGTTCAGCTAAAATAAAGTCTTGTCTGCTCTGGGTTTGGTTATTGCAGGTCCTGGAACAACTGGGCTCACTGGGTCATGAGCAAGGCAGAATCCTGTTTTGTTGGTGGCTGACTGTGTCTCATACAAACACCACTGTTTCTTCCATCCACATGTGAACAACTCTGGATGGTTTCTAGCTGACAGAGCATGCAATGGGAAGGAGGCACAGGCACCTCATTTGGTCCTTAACACCCCTTTGGGAGCCAGTCTCTAACCATGAGTTATCACAGTGCTAAATCCCACAGCAGCTTTGGTCCCTTGTGGGTGGAGCCAGTTATTCCTGAAAAAAGTGGCAATACAAACGACGCTGATCTGGAAGACAATCTGGTGCTGGAAATCATATGTTAGGAGTATATACACTTATCTATTTCAAATAAATATATATTATTTTTTAAAAAATAAAAGAAGTAGGATTAGTGTAATCCAGTTTTAGATATCCATAGTGTAAGTATGTGTATTTTTCCTAGTTCCACACCCCCACCCCCCAGCTCCCTTCACAGTCAACAGAGGAATACAGGCACCTTAAGGGCATAACTCACCCAACCTGTTTTGAGATGTCTACCTAACAAGACAGAAATTCTGTCCTTCAAGAGACAGTTTCTCTCCTCAACTGATTAAAAGGACAGTGAAACATGCTTACCTTGGGTGCAGCCATACACCTTTAGGGGCAATCTCACTCCCAGTAATTAGGGAAGAAAGATCATATCAGCAAAATCCTTCAGCATTGGAAATCTTCACACCTACTCACATATGAATACACAGCCTTGGGAGCCTGTTGAAAGACCCCTTACAGTAATTGAGATCTCTGAGCAGGAGGGTTATTATTTTGGTTAAGTTTTGGTTTATAAACAATGTTTTTTGTGGCATCTCTATCCCATAACCCTTCATCAGTGAAGTTAAGTCGCTTCTGTTACAGATACAGCTGAAGCACACCTTTTCTGAAGAAAATAGTCAAAGCCTACTGATCAAGGACTTCTGCGTGACAAGAAACATGATGGACTTCTTCCCCCGAATACATATCTGAATGCATTGAGCTTGAGCTTGTCATGAATGCCACAACTAATACTGCTGCTGCAGATGCATTCCTGCCCTGCCTGGAGTGTAAACTCAAGAGTGCATCAGAGAGCAATGAGCTCTGCAGGAACTCAGTGGGAAAAACCTGGATGATGGTCTCTTTTATCACTCACTGGGGAATTGTTACTAGTAAATGCACTGGTACCTGTTTTCTACTGTGCTTACTGCATCTAGCAATTTTGCATTTAGTAGTCATAGTCTCGTTTTACACCAAAATCTTAAATCAATAGACAATTACCACTCACAGCATTTTAAATAAAGACATCGTGACTCAAACATTGAATACAAGATGTTTTCATAGCTGTAACAAGAAACAGTAAATACTATACCTAAGCAGTGGCTCATCAGCAAGTTTGGTTGTTGATATTTAAATCTGTGTATGAGACTTTACTTCAAACTCATGGAGAAAACTCTAGATTACTTACTCCTTTCTGAGGTTGCAGAAGGATAATCACTATAACAGACACTATAAATATATATGTTCAATTATCTTTTATATTTGATCAAATTTTGCATTCTACGTTACAACAACTATTTATACAAAAGCCATGGTGAGAAGCCCACAAGAGCAGCTGCTGATTGTCCAGCCATTGAGTCATGCTTCAGCTGTCTCAATGTGGTAAGTGTATTCTATACACATTTCACATAGTCTTGTGCCAGTGAAAAATTAGATATGCTGGACTGTTGTGTGGACGTTTGCATCAATGGAAAGGCTCATTATATTTGTTTTGGATAATGCCTCCTCTCTAATAACAAGAACAAATAGATGGGGGGTTTTTTCTGTGCAGTAGTGAAGCTGCATTACCAAGAAAGCTGTCCCTTGAGAACTGGTAAGGTCTCTGTGACCTTGCTTATCCTGACAGATTCCTTCAGGTTTGCTTTATCTTTCCCAATTATAATTTATGACCCAAGGCAATGATCCATCAAGCCAGGTACGTTGCTTGAAGCTTACACTGGCAAAGGAGGGATGGCATTCCTTGCCCACAGTGAACAAGAAAACTATTATTACCTAATAGAAGTTCTCATATCTAACGAAAAGATAGTTGTTGCAGGAAATATTAAAGAACTGCAGTCTTTGATGTGAGGGTTGGTGACCCCTGTGACAGAGCACAGGAGCAAACCCAAAGTCCTTGCAAGTGCAGTCCAGACACTACTGAAGCCAATAGTAAAACTCCCACTAATTTCAGCATGTTGAAGATTTCCTCTGGATTCAGTTTATTACATAATCACAACCTTTTCAGTGAGTGGCAGATGATGTCTCCATTCTGTGCCATAATGCTCAACTGTAAAACAGAAACTACAGGAGTTACCCCCACCAGCAAGAGAGAACAATGGAAGTTAATGCCAGTGCTACCACAGCACACAACCACTCTGAAACCAGAGCTGCTGGAGAAATGGGGACAGTCAGGGAGCACTTGGCTGCCTTCTGTTTACCAGGAAATAACTTTGTCTGGCAATTTAGTATGGTGAGAAGTGTCAAGTGAAAAAAATTCCTTTTAGCAGAAACACTGCTAGGCAGTCACACTGGAATCAGTCTGGAATGAAACCATCATTAAGGTTAGAGGGTTGGGAGCAAGAAATCTTCATTGTTTGTTGCTGGAGCAGAAAAGCATACACAACCATTCTGAGTGATTCTTCCCCCACAGAACGCAACCAGCAAGAAGAAATAAGGGCACTAAAAAAAAAAACAAAACAAAACTATAGACAAACAAATTTACAACCCCCTCCTAGACCACCACTAGCATATTATTATAGATCTTCAGCTGGAGGAAAGAGCTATAGAACTACCAAGGAAAATGTATGCAGGTTTTGGTAAAAATTTTTACTATACATTTTAAACAAGAAAGCATAATGCTTTATTGTATTTAGTTGCAGGATTAATTTCTTCTTTTTTTTCTTGAGCTCCACCCAGTTGAGACTAGCTGCTGTTCTGGGGAGCTTGATAACATTCCAAATGTGTTTCTTTGGACAGAAAAATAACCATTTCACATCCAGCTCACTACCAGCTCCCAGGTGACTCTGCCCAACCTCTGACAAGGTGCGACACTTACACATGGGGCAGGTTGTTCACCAGTGGACATTTCTCATGCATCATGACATAGGTGAGCAATCGGCTGATGCATCAGGCATAAAGGGTTATAATGAACGGGGTCACATCAGGCTGGAAACCTGTCACTAGTAGGGTTCTGCAGGGCTCCATCTCAGGCCCTGTGCTCTTCAATATCTTCATAAATAACTTGGATGCAGGACTCAAAGGGATACTAAATTTTTTACACAAAACTGGGAGGAGCTGTTGATTCCCTCAAAAACAGAGAGACCCTGCAGAGAGACCTTGACAAATCAAAGCACCAGGCAGTCACCAACCATATGAAGTTTAACTAGGGCAAATGCTGGATTCTGCACTGAAGACAGGGCAGCCCTGGATGTGTGTATAGATTAGGGAATGAGATGCTGGAGAGCAGCACTGTGGAAAGGGACCTGGGAGTCCTGGTCAACGGCAAGTTGAACGTGAGTCAGCAGTGCCCTGGCAGCCAGGAGGGCCAACCTTGTCCTGGGGGGCATCAGGCAAGGCATCACCAGCTGGGCGAGGAAGGGGATTGTCCCACTCTGCTCTGCACTGGGGTAGCCTCACCTCGAGTCCTGTGTGCAGTTTGGGGCACAACAATGTAAGAAAGATATTAAGATATTAGAGAACATCCAAACGGGTGCAATGAAGATGGCAAAGGGCCTTGAGGGGAAGCCGTAGGAGGAGCAGCTGAGGGCACTTGGTCAGTTCAGCCTGGAGGAGACTGAGGGGAGACCTCACTGTGGTCTACAATTTTGTCACGAGGGGCAGAGGAGGAGCAGGTACTGATCTCTTCTCAGTGGTGACAAGTGACAGGACCCACGGGAACAGCATGAAGCTGTGTCAGGGGAGGTTTAGATATCAGGAAAAGGTTCTTCACCCAGAGGATGGTTGGGTGCTGGAACAGGCTCCCCAGGGAAGTTGTCACAGCACCAAGCCTGACAGAGTTCAAGAAGCATTTGTACAATATTCTCAGGCATATAGTTCTTGGGGTGATTCTTGGGGTGTTATGTGCAGGACCAGGAGTTGGACTGCAATGATCCTTGTGGGTCCCTTCCAACTCGGGAAATTCTATAATTCTCTGATTCAATTCTATGCTCTTTTTGCCTGATTTTCATTGTTTCAATGACTGCTGGTGGGAAAAAAAAAAAGTGACTTCCTGTTTTCTCCTTCTCAGAAAGCAAGTTTATATTCCTTAGTTTTGTAAAATTGCTAGTGTTGAAGGGAAAATTCTAATTGTAACTGCTCAGCAGTTATGATCTGTGATCAAGGAACGATGGGGAAATGGACCTATGGTTGGGCTGAGGTGCTCCATACAGGTGCTCTCAGGACTGGTGCTGGTGCAAGTGTATACAGGAAACCTGCTTGAGATGCATCTTTGCAGACTCCAAGTAGAACCCCTTCAAGTAGAACCTAGTATTGCAGTGCATCTGCCCAATGCATTGTTCATTAAATGTTTCTTTTATATTTAAGTACAAACATGTGCTTAATTCACCTCAAAGGACACCATAAAAATTCTCCATCAGTGTCTAAAGCTCAAACCCAGTAAACAAGCACAAAAAGCAAACACCCCTTCCCTTCAATTAAAAATCACATAGTTTTGAAGACTTCACTCAGTTATTGCATAGTTGTGTTTTTTTCAGTATTTTGTATTTCTCCTTGAGTTTGTACCATGAGTGCCTGTGCAGGTAGCCTCCTGCTACCCCCTCCCCATTTGGCATCAGAAGGAATGTGCACTGGTGCTGAAGTGCCTGGTCTGCCTGCCTGGATGGTACAGCAGGTACTCAGCCACTGAGACAGCCAGAATGCACAGCAGTCACAAGCACAAGGACAAAGAAACAAACGACTGAGGAAAGGAAAAGTTTCACGCAGGACTAAGGGAGACTTAGTCTTTTTCTCCCTTCCCATCTGGTCCCCTCCCTCCCTCTGCACATCCGCAGAATTGCCAGCAGTGACAGCAGTCCCTGTATCCTGCACCCTAGATCGTTTTCATACAGGAAAAAGCCCACTGCCACCCTTCTCCCAAAAATCTGATAAAGTGAGCTCTATTTTTTTTTCTCTCATCCTTTGTTTTTGACCTCCTCGTTGCTTCATATTCAACTTTTCCCCTTGGCTCAACCTGTGCTTGACATGGTGATCATGGTGTTTGCAGAGAGTCAAAAAGTCATGCCAGGCAGTTCCCATGTTCTAGCACCTTCAGTTTGATGCCTGCACATTTCATGGCTGCCAGCACGCAATGACTGACTGTCCTCCTCCTTCCTGTCGACTCCATTTGGATGCAATGAGGGCGGCTGTCTTCTTTGGGGCACTGGTAAGGTATCAGGCAGGAGCACTGGGTCTGTGTCTCTGGGAATGAATGTGTGGAAATTTAGCAAAAATTGTGATGACTAAAACCAAATATTACAGTTTGATGACATTTCAAAGTCCAACAGGGAAAAACATCATTGGATGTTTGTGATATATTAGTCACAAAAAGCCTGTAGTGCATACACTAGATGGTGGGGTATTAAGAATAATCAGCTTTAAATAGCGGTTTTTGCAGTAGTGGCCCATACAGAAGCAGAATTGATCTAACTATTTTTATCCACTGGCTTTCCCTTACCTTTCTTCCAAACAAAAAGATATTAAGTTGACTTTCTGTTCCCAATTATCCTTGAACACAGTCTTGCTATGAAATGGAGTCTTAAGGTCCATATTGTGTCAGCTCCTATTTCATTAAAGCTCCCTTTATGAATGCTAAGCTACTTGCTGCTGGCCTGTGGTAAAGCTCAGTCCTGGCAGTTATTTCATTACCCATTTCTGATCTAATCAGGTTCTGACTCTTTATATTCTTTCCCAGAAATTCCCTAGGCAGGAAACTAAGTTTCTGCCTTCACTTTCTTAAAACATGAGAAATGTGTCCTTTCCTCCATTTGGCTGTTTTCATGGCACTGCAGTATCTTCTGCCTCTGTGTTGATACCTACTACTCACTCTCAGAAAAAACGGAACTTTCATTTCCTAAACATTTGTGCATATTCGTGAAAAGTAGACTTCTGTGGAGATGGTGAGGAGTCCAATTCAAATCTCTTGAGTATTACAATGAACACTAATTTTATTTAATTTATTTCTCTCCCCTCTTATTTTTTTTTTTTTGTACAGGGCTCCTCTGTAGGCTTTTGAGAGAAAAATACTGAAGTGCTGGCACAGGATCTAGCCTTAAGACACTGGCACAGTGGGAGCACAGCTAGTCTTCTTACATGGCCTGGAATAAATAAGCCCAATGCTTTCTCAAAATTATAACCACTTTCCCAGGAGCAAAAGGTACCTAGAGGCTCCACCAGAGCATGTCTCCCAACAGACACACCTGGTCATGCCCTCTGCTCAAGCACCGCACAGAACAACATCTCAAGCAGTAATTTTACAGCCTCCTGCTTCAAATTCTATGCTGCAGAAATCTTGCATCTTTAAAACAGGGTTTTAGGATTGCTGCACGCTGCTGTTGCTTTATTTGTCGTTAAGGAGACTGGTGTGATAAGGATCACGGTTGTCTCTGGAAGCAAGTGCAGGAGTAAGCGTGTTTGCCACTCAGCCTTTTCCTAGCAAGCACTTGATGTGCAGAGCCAGGCAGCACCTCAGACATTTACAGGAAAACCTACTGCTCTTATCACCTGGTTACACAGTAAATAGCCAAATTGCACAACAGTGTTTATAAAATAATCCTCTTAGGGATTTGACCTGCTTAGCTAGTTCATTAAAACTCTTAAGCAGTGTTGTCACATATGGGTATTTGCAAATTTTACCATTAAAATCCCATTAAGCCTGGTGGCCCCAGTCTTGCTTTTGAAGTAGTATCATGATCTAATTTCACAATTTAATTATATGCTATAGAGGGTGTGGCCCAAATTAATTCCTGAAGAACAAACTAGTGGTTAGTGTCTCACAGGGAATGTGTGATAATATTACCAACTACATTCTTGTGATTAAAGGTTCAAATGTTAATTCTCCTGGAAAAGTTCCCTTAATATCCAAATTCCTCTTGTGCCTTTCTCATGGGAAGTAACAATGATAGAGTAGTTGTGGGTAAGGGAAAAGGCACATATTTAAGTGTAACACTTGCTAAGAGGGACTCAGGACTTACTGCATTTCCACACTCCTTGTGCCCAAAGGGACCACAACGTCTATAAATGCCATTCTTGGAGCAGTGAAAGAGTCAGCACATTTCACTTTTATATCCAAAGGGCTGGATAAATCTCACCATTCAGAAGTCATACCTGGACAATCCTCCCAGTCATAGCAGGTGTCATAGCCACAGGGCACTTTCTTCAAGCTATTTGTAGAGAGCTTTGCCCTTTCAATAGCCCAGTCTAGGCTGGAATCACCACGACAAGGGCCAGCATGCATAAAATGAAATGACTGCTCTCCAAGGCACATTTCAGCTGAATACTGACAGCTGGGCTTGGTTACATTCTGTTCAGAAACAGCATGTAGCACACAGATCTCTTCTGAGTAGTAGCTGCCCAAAGGAAGTAAAGAAAAATTATTTTAGCATTCTCTGGAACAAGTCCATGGTTCTAAGTTCTCCACCAGCATCAGATGAAACACAGCAAAGCCATGGCCAGGCCGGATACTGGTCTAAAGACCTAAGGCTATCCCAGCTGCTGCAGGACCTGGACCTGATACAAGTGCTGTGAGATGAGGAAGCTGTGGTCCCATCCAACAGATAGGAGGTAAAGTGTAGGGGGCGTGTTTAAGGTACAAGGGATGTACCAGGGCAAGAGTGCCCGAGGGAGCATGCGCTGACATAGACAACCTTATTGGTCAAAGAAGTCACATGGTTTTGAGGGATAAAACCAGCGCCGAATTTGAAATAAAATCTCTTTGTTCACCATCTCACGAGGAGCGTGTTTTTCCTTATTATATAAGAACATGTGCACCCTACAGTAAAGGACATGTGCCTGTACAAGAAAAAGGAGACGCTGTTACCTCCACAAGGATGTGAAATTTCCGCAGGCTCTGGTGTGGTTTTTCTGAGCTAATGCATTCCTGCAAGTCTGCCTCTAATGCACAGTTATCTTGGGGCCAAAAGCAGGCAAAACCAGCCAAGCTGCTTGTAGTTTCTTTCTTTACATATTGCTCTTGGTTACTGAGTGGATTCATTCCTAGAAAGTGCATGCATTTCCAAGCAACATAATTTTGTGGAGCTTAGTCTCTTCCCAAAGAGAGAATCATAAAATCATAGAATGGCTTGGGTTGGAAGGGACCTTAGAGGTCATCTAGTTCCATCCTTGCATGCTCTTTGTGCAAGATGATGACAGTGAAAATATAGAAATTGGAGAAATGAAGGCAAGGGGAAGGGGAAGGGAAAGGGAAAGGGAAAGGGAAAGGGAAAGGGAAAGGGAAAGGGAAAGGGAAAGGGAAAGGGAAAGGAAAGGATTAAGGT
>NW_016690284.1:2309353-2350899 GCF_001604755.1 Lepidothrix coronata
AGTTCCAGCTAGCTAAAATAAACAGTGCTTTTCATACCAGCAATATAGAAACAGTGAAGTATCTGCAGGCATACTGACCTTTCTTACATGTAATAGCCCTTGAAATAGGAGGTATCCAGGACAGGTCTTTCTCACAGGTATACCTTGTGTGACCACTGACTATAAACCCAGCTTGGCAGCTCAGCTTCATGGTGTCTCCAATATTGTACTGTTGCTTAAATGGGGAAATTGTGACATTGTCAGATATTGGTGGCCTGAGGCATACTGAGGCTGTAATAAACAATAAAAAAAAACATAGTTCTTGTTGTGTTTATGGTGTGTGGAATATTTACAGCAAGTCATAATGCTTTATCTGAAGAGCCATATAAAGACATTCAGTAACACTGAACATTTGATTGACATTCAAAACCAATAAAAAATTAACACAATTAAGCCAAGAAATTTTCATTGCACTGCCATAGCCTTTAAAATATTTTTAAAGTAATAACTAAATAATTACAATAATGTTTCTAATGTATGCCAATGTGAGTAATTTAACTTTGCAGTTTAAAAATAGTAGGGATGGCATTAACAACACATTTTAATTTTTCTTTTGTAAATTAAACAAAATGACAATAGAAAGCTCCTAAGTATACTCAAGTAACTTTTTTTATGTTAAAATGAACACTAAGTCAATGAAATCACATCAAGTTCTAGAAAACTACTGAAATCTCTCCTGCTAGCAAATACAGGCCAGTTCTGATCTCTAAATCTTAACTGCACTATAAATACTTCAAGGCATTGATTTATAGTGGAGATTCTCAAGGCAGCCTGGGAGGTCATGGTTAAAGACACATCATCCATTTAATATAAAAAATAGTAGACAAATTTCTATACAAATAGTTTCTTCATCATAACTGTATCAACCTAAAGATATCTGAAGTCTGAAAACAAAAGGTGAGTCCTTTTGTAAAAGGTATTTAAAACTAGACAAGAGAAGGACCTCATAGCATCCATCTGAGAGTTCTCTAATGCACTGGATATTACAATATCCTTACAAAGAGCATAATAGTAACACTTCTGAATTGAAAGAGAACCGATGTAGTGACTCAGTATATTTTTGCCATCTCTACATGAAATACCCTCTTAAAATGCAACCTTTTCAGATGTCAGTACAGATTCTCTTGTTAAAACCTGTATTAAAATCTTTTTCATGTCTTTTTCTTTCACTTCTATTTTGTTACTGGGCTAAATTAGTTTCCTTTCTTACGTTGGCATTCAACATGTTGCTGTGTCCAGGTTTGATCTGGCAGACACCAAAGGTATTGATAGCCAATGAGGCTATAACCACTCACACAGGCAATTTCAACTTCTTCTCCCACAGCATACTGGTTCTTTTCATTCTACAAATAAAAAAAAAAAAAAAAAGAAAAAAGAAACCAGAAAGTCCCTCAAAAATCTATGGTAATGAGACTGGAAATTGTCAAAGGAAACAGTGGCAAAACGCTGATAAGATGTAATGAATTCGCTTTTCTTACCCTGGAATAGGAGTCATCCATTCACCAATATAATAAGTTTGTCCAGTTGCACTAACTGATGTCATGATTACAAAACAAGAATTCAAGGACCACTTGAAATGGGTTTTACCCTGACTTTCTTCAGTTGCTGATGTACTGTGGTGGATTAGAGTCCCATAGAACACCACATACATAGTAACACACTCACAAGCGCAATAGCTAGCTTGGATATCGGGCAAAGAAGCTGTAAAATTTCCCATGTCTGCAACTACTATACTTTGCTTCTGTATTGTTTTTCATGCTCACCCTGATAAAGCCATATTCTGGTGGGTCTGGCCTGGAACATCCAGACTCAGGTTCACCAGTCAAGACATTCTCTTCTCTTCTGGCTTCATCATCATTTATACAAGGAGCACCTCTGAAAAGGGAAAATTTGCTGTAAGGATGTATCTGAAGCATTGCTGTCACCAAATAACAATGGCAAAATGTCAGGAATGTTCGTCAGGAGAGATGCAAGTGTGTCCTGTCCCCCCTCCCTGACAGTGAGAAAACTTTATTCTGTCAAATAAAAGACTGTAGACAAAAAACTGCAGGTGTTGATAGGAGGAAGAATGTGAGAGCAATAAAAAAGTACTAAATACATCTATCAACATAATTAAATACATATTTTTATAGAGTAAGAAAAAGAGTCAAAGAACAGCATAACAGGAAGTCTCTAAGCAGTCCCTGTAATTCTGTTGCCACCAGGCAGTGGTTAAAGGAGGCTGGTCTCTGTCAGCATGGAGCTGTACAGCCCACAGGGTCTAACTGAGATGAATTACAAAGAACCGTGGAACCCAGTGCTTATAATCCTCTCCTGTTCTCTCTGGAATCTCCTCTGCAGCCACTACAGCAAGGATAGTGAAAATCTTGCTTCAGCTCTTGGTCCCAGCAGAAAGACTGAAGCCTTGCACTTGAAAATGAAAAAACCTAAGCCAGTTCGGGACTAGAATTTGAAGTTAAAACTATGCAAAACCAGTAAATCAGGCATACTTAAAGTGGGAATATGAAAAGCTTAGTAGCTTCATTGGAATTCTGAGCCTGTGTTCGGATATAAATTGCTAAGAGAAGAGGATGTGATAGTAAAAAACCGGAAATTGTGAACTCTCATGAACTAAAGCAGATGACTTTAGACAAAAAGCTGTGCAAAGCAGCATATGAGAACTGCAGGCATACTTCAGTATCCAATTCATCAGCAATTTTCTAGGAATAAACAATTAATAAAACCAAATTTGCATCAAGTTGCAGAGATTTTCAGACTTTTCCTTCTCTCTGCTCCACCACAAGAGTTCAGAGAGTAGTGTTGTCTGCTATTTCTCCTTGACAGTCAAAGAGCTACTCTGGAGGGCTTCTTAGTTGTCCCATGACTATGGACTTCTTTTGATCTACTATTTTCTTACCTGTCTGCGAACACAGAGACATAACAGTCCTCCACTTCTTCCCTCTCTCCTTCACATGGCTTCCCACCATTCATTGGGGAGGGGTTGTTACATTCTCGCGTCCTTCTTGTTTTGAAGGAAGCATCGCATGAAGTCCACTCAGACCAGCAACCCCATCTGCCATCTACAGCAACTGCAAGAAACAAAAGAAACACCATCTTTTGGCAGATCTGTACCATATACAATATTTCTTTTAAGGCCACATATAAGACAGATGATGGTAAATTCATAATAGCCTTTTTCAAAGGATTTAAAAGTGTTACGGTTAATAGAGTAAATTGTATCTAAAGTGCCAAGTTTTCCAAAAGGTGGCCACCCAAATTCCAAACTGCTTCATGAAAACCTAAAATATATCTACCCTTCTAGTTTTGATTGCAAGTAACATCCAAACCCAGCAGCAGCTTATTTTTTATTTTTATTGCACATACAGGTGTGTGAGTTTTCATGATGCTGACAACATTCTGAGATAGGTCAGTATTTAATGAGTTTTTAAATAAATATGAGCTCTAACACCATGTTTAAATCCCAAATCTACATCCCACACCAGTTAAATTAAAACACTACTACTACTGACTTCTCTTAACCCCTGGCATATGTTATCCGTACACACCCTTTCTTTACAGCATACAGTATACTTTCTACATCCATTTCTAACTGTGTATCTTCAGCTGTTTATTTCTTTCAAAATATTTCTTTATCACGATCAGATAATGAGACCTGTAGCTACATAAGTGACTTTCTATTCTGTCCACTTTTGGTCCTGGAATATAAACATATGTTTCCCATGGGTATGGCACTAGTGCCAATTTCATTCAAAAATGATTTTGCATTAAACTGTTCTTTAAGTTCTCCAGAACGATGATTATGTTCCCTCTCCTTATGACAACTGTGTTTTCCTTCTATACTATAATCAAAAGTTTTTATCTTCATTAGCCATTTGGTCCTAAGCATAATACACTATAGGGAAAACTAAGGAATGGTTTCTTAATTTTTGCATCAATAATCTTTGATCTCAACTTCACCCTTATCGCTGAACAACTCATTCATTATTATCTTAATCACGTAGCTAAGGAATCTTTTGTCTTATATCTTTTGAGATGTGTTTATTCAGTTTGATTCTTTTATCTTTAATCCTACCTTTATTCCTATACTTTGTGGACATTGGCATGTGGTAAGAAGTGCTATGGATTTAGTAAGGGAAGGTTATGTCAGATTAATCACTGACAAATGGATGCCAGAAGGACCATGTTTACATTATGACACCATCACCCCAAATACCTGATTTGTAGCCTGGAGCTCGTGTCTCGCAGTTTTTGCCATAGGTGCCAGCCTGGCACAGGCAAAGGCACTCTGTCCCAGAGAGCACAGGCCTGGCATTGTTTGGGCATGGGGCACACTGGCAAGGGTCAAACCTGCTCGCATATTCCCTCAGGGCTCTCCTCAGGTTGCGGCGTTTGGTCACAGCACACGGCACGTTCCTCACCAGATCCACAATGGGCGACACCTGGTAGACAAGTTCAGTAAGCAGCTACCTTAACATGGCAGGGTCCTTCTGGGTGTAGCAGAAGGATTTTAAAGGCACTAGAGCCTACATGTGAAGCTATATCACACAGGAGTTGGATATGTTGAAAGTTATGGATACTTTAAAGGAGCATGACAGTGCTATACATCTATATTATCCCATTCATACTGCTTTTATTATCCCATTCATACTGCTTTTTATATCCCCAATTTAGGGCTCTGTGAACCACAGGAAAATCAACCAAGTGGGATGTGGCTGAGGTCACCTGGTCTGTTCAGCCTGGAGGAGGCTGAGAGGAGACCTCATTGCAGTGACAACTTCCTCATGAGGGGAAGGAAGGGAAGACACTGATCTCTTCTTTGTTGTGAGCAGTGACAGAACCCAAGGGAATGGCCTGAAATTGAGTCAGGAGAGGTTTAGGTTAGATAATAGAAAAAGGTGTTTCACCCAGAGGGTGGTTGGGCAATGGAATACGCTCCCCAGGGAAGTGGTCCCAGCACCAAGCCTGATAGAGTTCAAGAAGCATTTGAACGATACTCTCAGGTAGATGGTGTGACTCTTAGGGATGGTCCCGTGCATGACTCGATGATCCTTCTGGATCCCTTCCAACTCAGCATATTCTGTGATATTATGTCTTAAAATTGAGGACACTATAGATGATATGGGGTTTGCTTACATCCAGAGTCTGCCATGTCAGACTTCCCTACACTGCTTTCAGGAGCACAGCAGATGCAGCGGGAGAAACCTCACTGCATGCTGCATTCAGGCAGGTTTTGCTTTTTGCCTCAAATGCTTTGCTTCTGCTGCTGAGGGGCTGCTGTGCCAGCCAGGGAGGGAGACAGCTCAGTGCACTCACAGGAGCAGTGGCATGCTGGGTTGAATGAGCAGGACAGAGACACAGGGGATTGCTGGTTTTTTTTCAGTTCACTAATTTGACATACTCTGCAACATATGCCTTACAAGAGAATGATTACAGGGGAAAAAAGCATTTCCAGCATCATGCACTGTTTTCCTGCACAGTAACTAACCCCTGCCCATGCCACCCTGCTGGTGCCAGAGCAATCAATTCATACTCCTCGGTCTTACTCCCACTGTCCACAGACCATGCAAACCTGCTGTGGCTTATAAACCCAAACAAGTAGTCCTAAAAAATATTTTGTATATTTATGTTAATCCTGTATGTATGTGCATTCATATCACACACAGCATCATCTCTATTTACATGAAAGAGCACCTGCAGAGCTCTCTGAAGAGCTGCTAACTCATGAATCATTGCTATCTCAGTGTTTTTCTTATTCTTCTCTTACCTCATAGTCAATCACCACAGGATTGTCCTTTGCTGATTCCAGCCAGTTTGTGAAGACTGTGTGTCCTGGAAAAGCTCCCTTTTTCTCCCAGGCCAAAGCTGCTGCATACTCTGACCTGCCACCTTTTACTAGGGAGACTGACCGTTCTGATGACTCCAAAATGGAACCTGAAATGGTTAAATAGTATTTTTAGACAATGGCCTCCAAAGACAGCGGATGTAACAACAGAGTTCTAAGAAAAAGTGTAAAAGGATATAAAAGAATACAGTAAGATTTATTTTTTGAAGCTACCCTTGGAAAAATGAAGTCTAAGCTTGGAAAAACAATCCCCACTATGACACTATGACAGCAGCCTGCCATAAGATTCCACTTGTGTTTGAGACATGAGCCATGGAGATATTCAGAACTGCATAAGACAGTCGTGGAAAATGCCTCCTCTAGAACACACTGCAAGGCAGGATATTTAGTCCTAGCTGTAAACACCTAAGTAACAGAAATTGATCAACTAATGAGGACAAAAATATGGTGGACAGGATGAAATCCCTATTCTTAGTGATGAAGAACATGACTCTTGCCATTCTTGTGGAAAATGCACCAGCTTTCTGCAGTTTCTGAGACACATTTCTGGCACTCCTATACCTAGATGTCTGCTTGGCATAAGGAAGGTGGGAGGGGAAGATCAGGTACTGTGTTGTTGCTGCCCAATTCTCTCAATGAGCCCTGATCAACCCTTAAAGAAGATCAGGGGCTCAGCTACGAACATCTATTTCTACTTGTGCTTATCTTCCAGTTTAGCATGCCCGGCCCTGGACCCAAGGCCATGGGGAATGTTTGTCAGATCCGTGACTGACTGGAGAGCCAGTGCCACGGGTTACCCAATAATGGTGTTCTAGAGCAGAGGAAGACTGCTCCTACACCATAATTTCATTTACAAGTAAGGTGATGATTTCAGTGCTTGCATCAGATGCAGACAGTGAAATACTGGCTCCTCTGACAGTGGTGGAAGAGTATCCATAGCTCAACAAAGCTGCTCATCTGGAGCAGCTGAGAGGGATGGTATCTCTCAGGGTAAGTAACAGAACATGGTCCTTGTTCTCATCATGGTCACCTTCATGTCTCACAGTCATCCTATTTGTGGTGCATCTGGTACTGACTTTCTTTTTCTTCCGGAAGAACACACGCTTGGTGGTTTCTGTTCGGACACACTCTGTTGATTCATCAATTGACAGGCCTAGAAATAACACAGAGCAGCAGCTTCATCACTGTAACCATGATATATGGCAGGCATCCTGCCCCCAGGTTCCTACATTGAGGTGACCCAGCAGGTTTCCGTGCTCCTCACCCACCACTGGAAACTTCACTTCTGCAGGCAACTGCTTCCCCAGGTACAAAGAGTGTTGGACTGATTTCCATTTCTGTGGTATTGCTTTTTCATTTTGACAGTGTGGCAGTCATGAGAAAATTTTAGAATAATTTCTAATGCATACCATAAACTTTATTAACTGTATCTCAAAAAGTATCACTTAGACCTCTGAGTCCCACACAATTCTATGCTGGAATACCTTTTTCTGGTGACCTGTGGTCTTTATCTGAATGTCTTAAGTGGCTTCCCTGAACACAGTGACATTTACCAAATAAAGAATCTCTTGAACTTTTCAAATTAAGACAGCATAGAGCAAAAATTTCTTCTTGCTCTGTATGTAGGCAGGGTGAGTAATTCCTATGTCTGTGACAGTCTAAAGAATTTCTTGCTGTTGAAGAATGTGGTGTAAGACCTAAAAGCAGTGATAAGAAAAACTGGTAAACAAATATTTTCTTGTTAAAGATTACATACCCGAGTTCTGCAGTTCCTCAGAGCTGTACTGGTAAAGAATGTCATAGGAACCACCCATCTTCCCAGAGGTGTAGTAATGAGTGCCAAAGTCATCAAATATTCTGCTGTATAAAGCATAGTTGTACTCCAGGGGCAGGTGGTTAAGTGCTTTTAGAAAGACGTCTGAGAGATGCAGATCTGATTCTTTCATTGTGAAGTTTGCAACAGAAATTACTTTATGGACTCTAATAAAGTTGGAATTCTAGAAATAAGAAAAGGGCAGTCTTAGCACCTTCAGAGGGAGTTAAGTGCAGAAAGTAGAGGAACCAAGAGTATATCCTGATATACGTTGCAAGAACTAAATAATCCTGTATATCATGATGCTCTAACCATGAACAAACTAGCTGTGGGTTTTCCAAGAGTTCTGTGAGGTTCTTGAAGGCTTCCTTACATTTTCGGAGTATATAGCCAATATTCCAATATTTATATTCCAATAAAAAAATAGGACTCATCAGGCAAATACCAATCCAAAAGGATTCTTGCCATAAAAAAATTCACCAGCAATTGATCAGACAACCACAAGTTTCAGAGGAAAAGCTTCACCTTATAATGATCTATGGGTTATTTGCAACTAATCTGGAAGTGAGTATTTTGGATCCTAACTCACTGTTATAAAGTTCCACAATTTATCAATCTACTAAAACTAAAATGAAACTGTAGGGTTAAAGACCTTATTGAGTTCAGGTGTCAAGCTGTTAATGAGAGGTAAAAAGAGAATGTTCAAATGCTGGGAACATGGAATCATACGATATCCTGAGTTGGAAGGGACATCTCTTACATGTAGGGAAAAATATATGCTTTTGAAAGAGCTTGTTGTGTTTTTTCAATGCTAGAGACTGTTTATGTGGGAGTTGAACTAAACAGAAAGGAAAGGAATAGCAAATACTGAAAAAAGGGATTTCTAAAGTGAAAAAGGAAACTGATATCCCAAGGCCAAAGCAAAGAGATCAAGAGAAAAAGCAGGGGCAGGAAACAGGAGCAAATGACCAAACAGCAGATACGAAAGATTCATTATAAAGCACTTTATACAATTACTTATTTATACATTGCTTCTTCTGTTGGATTATGATGCTCTTCTCCACCACACTTTCTGAATTTTGAGCAGTGCCAGCTAACATTTCAGTTATGACACGAAATTCCAGATCACTTTGATTCTAAATTGATTCTAATATTGATTCTAAATCCTTAGTTGATTTTACCATGCACTTGCATGCAAGCTGGGCAATCCCAGGCATGAGTACAGACTGGGAGAAGAACCCATCAAGAGCAGCCCTGGCAAGAAAGACTTGAGGGTGCTGGTGCATGAAAGGCTGGACATGAGCTGGGAATGTGCAGTCACAACCCAGAAAGCCAAATGTGTTCTGAGCTGCATCCAAAGCAGCGTGGCCAGAAAGTCAAGAGTGGTGATTCTGCCCCTCTACTCTGCCCTTGTGTGACCCCACCTGGAGTTCTGCATCCAGGTCTGGGGTCTTTAGCACAGGAAAGACATGGGCCTGTTGGAGTGGGTCCAGAGAAGAGCCAGAAAAAGGATTAGAAGGCTGGAGCACTCCTCCTATGAGCACAGAATGAAAGAGTTGGGGTTATTCAGTTTGGAGGCCTTCAGGGAGACCTTACTGTGAGCTTTTGGTGCTCAAGGGAGGTTTATAAAAAAGATAGGGACAGACCTTTGAGTAGGGTCTGCAGTGGTAGGACAAGGGGTAATGGTTTCAAGAGGGTAGATTCAGACTATATATAAAGATGAAATTTTTTAGGATAAGGATGAAACTTTGGTTCAGATTGCCTTGAGAGATGGTGGATGCCCCATCCCTGGAAACATCCAAGGCCAGGTTGGACGGGGCTCTTATCAGCCTGGTCTTGTTGAAGGTGTCCCTGCTGACTGCAGGGTGGTGGGACTAGATGGTCTTTAAAAGTGTCTTGCAACCCAAACTATTCTATCATTTTATGATTCTATGATTAAAGGACCAGAAATTAGGAAGACATACTGGAGGACCAGACAACTTAGCTCTAAAGAAAGTTTCTGGTAAACAAACATAAACTTAAAAACCATCAAGTTTTCTTATATCTTCCATGTCAATATGGAAAAAGGCATAAGTGGTTAGGACCTTCTAAAGACCCTGGAACGTTCAGGTGAAACTTTTATGTACACAGTTTAACATATAGGTCTGAATGTGACCTCATAAAGCCCAGGTAAGTTCCCCCTCCTTTTAAGTTATCAATATAAACTCCTATTTGCACTATTTAGGAAAGTATTAAAAATTCCTTTTTAGGTCTCTCAAACATACATAAGTACATATCTTTCTACACACACCCATTAATAAAATTTATACAAATATTACTTATTTATTTACATACACACACGTGCGTACATACACACACACATACAGGCTTACTGTATGATACAGCAGAGAACATGAGGAAGACTCAAAACTCCTGCTATGGATCCACTAAGAAGGGATTTTAACTTGCGTTGTCTTTAGCCAACACCAGATGAAATTATTGGTGGGTTTATGTTATTTTATAGAATCATGGAATGGTTTGGGTTGGAAGGGACCTTAAAGATCATCTAGTTCCTCTGCCCTTCCCCCCTCCATTCTAGTTGCATTAGAACTTCTGGGTTTCAACAGTCCTTAGATTTGTTCAGTCCTGTGGCCTTTCCCATAGCCCATCCTTTATTGCTTTTAAACTATAAAAGTACATAATTTTATACTCCGTAGTATTCACTTGCATTAAAAGTGCAGAACCTTAAGGAAAAATGTTTTCTGTTGAGAGAAACTTTTCTGTGGATGTGTTATTTCTGAAATCATCTTTATGAGCAAGTGTGTCTTGGCTAACACGAGACTCCAATATGCAAGTTAGTTACCACATAAAGAGCTAATGTAGATTAATACTTAATACATGCATATGTATAACATTAATGAGTGACATTCCTTTATTTTTAGAGTTGTCTGCTACTGTTAGGTATTGTGCCCTCTTAATCTATAATTAGGATAGGAAAAGGAGTGGCTTACCCAATCTGTTTTTTTAAAATGGAATAAGCCTATGATTTCTGTACTAAACACAGAAAACCATGTTGCATTATAGAAGGTATGTTGCAACCAAGAACATCTTGTGGTATCAGAAGAGGAATTTTCTAATGTATAATTCTAGTGGGCCAATGCCTTGATAAGGAAAGTAGCCTTCGGTAGCTCAGTTCTGAAATGACCAGACAGAAATCAATCGAAAGAGAGAAACTAAGACAAGATTTAATTACCTTTTCATATGAGGCTTTAATAGCTTTCTTGAAGGAGGAAGATGATGTAACTTGAACCCGCGTCTTTTTTGAGAATAAAAGTGGTATACCAGAAGATCTTCGAGCACCATGACTGGATGAACTACTTCGAGAAACAGTATCACCCAGGGGAGTTAAATCCTTGTAGAAGTCTGATGTGACATCATCCTCTTCATCTACTACCTGGAGATTCAGTAAAGCAAAATACATTTGCCCAGACAATAACCTAAAGCAGAAGCCTATTAAGAAATGAATTCTTGATTTCTTTTTGTTTTTCTATTAATGGCAAAAACATGTCTGATTATATGAGACCCGGAAGTAAGCTATGAAACTGTTCTGAAAATAAAAGATGAGGCTGAGAAAGGCTAATACGCACGATGAACACAAGAAGCAGACATTCTAATAGGCATTTGTATAACAACAACAACAAAAAAACATGTAACACTTTCTTGTAAAATTCCCCACCCCCATGCCCCAAAGTTTAGGAATAATTTCCGACAAGCATTTCAACATACTTTTGAAAGAATTTCAGACATTCATGTTATGTCCACACTATGACTACTTTCCAGCCCTGTGGCTTCTAGCTTGATGTTTTCTGACCTTTTCTCTTAATTCCCAGCTAGAAGAATGAATAGGTTTCCAGAGGAGAGCCTTAGAGTATATTTGGAGTGTTTCACCCATACTACATGATGGTCTAAGTGCAGGTGACGAGGAACTGTGAGCAAACCCGCCTAATCAAGTTGATAAACCTTAGTGGGGGTATTGGGCAAAGCACCAAGACAACTTTAGCATCAGATTAGAAATTACTTATTTTCCAAAATTCAGGCAAATCCCTATGGAATTTTGAAAGATGTGATTTTTTTTTCCCTCCTCTAGACTTGTTTAATTAATAGGGCTCCTAAGGACCTTTGGAGGTGAGGTGGTCCATTCTCCCAATACACTTCTGTTTTACAAGTCATACACCAGAGTTCCAAGAAGAAGGTCTGCTCCTTCTATAAGGACACTTCTATACCAAAAGCTGCTCTAAATGTTAGAAGATACAGATGCATTCTCAAAGGTGAGATTCACAAACTCTTAATAGTCCTGCAAATTGACATAAGTAACTTAATGAACCTCACAGCTATAAAGAGACCTGGGCAAACCAAGGATTGGTTTTCCCCTCTGAATATTTCTGCCCACAGTAATTTTTCTCCATTATTGACAAAGTCTACATGTCATGGCCGATTTAACTGCAGTTTCTATTGAGCATAGTAAGGTATCCTTTGTTCAGTTGCTCCTGTTAAAGTAATTCTAACACCACACAATTGTGACAAAACCCAGGAGTTCAGTTTTCATCCATTAGTTGAGCTTTTTTCCTCGACCTGCACTCTCTCCTCAGTGCAAAATACCTATTGGCTTCAGGGCCTGCCCATATGTATACAGCCAGATGTTGTGCCCCAAACATATTATTCAAAGTACTTTCTAAATATCAATGTGTAACAAAAAATGACAAATCAGTAGTTCCCAGATTTTTTATGATATACAAACCAGGTTCATTTTGCCCTTGACCTGTCCTGCAAGCCTCCTCTCCCAAACGTGGTGTCTGCCTTCTTTCTTTGCTGCTCTGTGAAAGGGCTCAGCACGGAACAGGTGGAACTGAGGGGTTGAAATGGCTCAGGGAGGAACTCTGTCCCAAGGCTGACAGGAAGGAAGCTGGAGTTAGGAGCTGCAGCCTTTTGTACTTCAAGGATACAGTAGTGATGGTAGAATAAGCTTTGGACTTGAACAAGCCTCTGGCTAGATGATGTCCTTGGCACCAAATCAGAACAAAGACACATCCAAAGCCACAGGGAAGCAGGAGAAGCTCAAATCAATCATGTTGACTCTGATATATGATTCAGTGAGCCACAAAACATATCCCACTTCCACACATCAACTGAGGCATGTTCAAGCCTCACCAGGTTGAGAAATCTTGTCCTAAAACACAGTACTACCTAAGACTTGAGCACATAATTTGGATTGGGGTTACAGCAAGGGCTTTTTAGCTAGGAGCTGCTGCTTGAGAGTACCTGAAAGCTGACAGCCTCCAGATTTGCTGGGACACGATATGATTTCCTCGTCTCATTGTGCTTCACTGTTGTGCAGTGTCCTCCATTGAATGAGTTGCCAAGGACTTCCCCTCGGCTCTCTCCTGCCAGAATGTGAAACCTAACAAAAAATTATTTCCAGAGATTAAACAACCCCAGAAGGACATACGGACTTGAAACATTTCATGATATATAGATATATTGAAGCTTTTGTAGGAGCATAAGCATCTGGGTTGTGTTACTGCCTTCAAAGAAACTCCTTTACAAGAACTTTTCATTCACATTGAATTCACCTGAAAAACGCAGTAGCATCAATGCAGTTTCCTACCTCCAGCACTATCTCATCCTACTGATAATCCCAATGTCAGCATGAGACAGTCAGTCTTAAACAGAGAAAGACCTAAAAACACTCTGGGAAAAAGAACAAGCAGTTGTTCATTTCTACCATAAATGATATTACTGGAGCACACTGAGATGAAAATTCAATTAAAAATGCAAGACTCCGTGGGACGGGCATCCCATGTTTAGAGTTTATACTGCTTAAATTAGTAGCCTGGAAGGGGTTGGTATCATGTGAAACATAACACAGACGAACAACAGTTTTTGAGGAACATCCTCAGAATTTCTGAAGTACTTGACACGGTGCATGGGCAAGTATTTCCAAGAGTTGGAAGTTTCCCATACATGATATTTTGGCTGCTGTGAGACGGGACAGGTTGCTCAGAGGCAGTGCTCCCTGACAGGTCTTCATCTGCTACACCAGCAGTGCCAGAGTAACACTGGAAGATGCAGCAGGCAAGTCCTAGTCTGATGGTTTTATTGTATTTTTATAATTTCTTGATAATTTTAATTTGAGAGATTACATGTTTGAATGAATACTCTCACATGCTAGCTGGGAATTATCTTCTTTATGTAAATTAGTGAGATAACAATCTTAAGTTTATGAAAAAATAAACAAACTTGGCTTACCCACTGCCCATTAACTGCACACCAGGGATGCTCTCATACTTTCGGTTACACACAGTCTTTTTCCTTCCACAGTTTCTTTCATCAGAGTTGTCCCCACAGTCATTTTCTCCATTACATTCCAGGGTTTTTGAAATACAGTGACCTGCACCAGAGAAACAGCAACAGCAAGGATTCATCATGTCTGAATGCAGAAAAGGGCAGTCTTATCTTTTCCCATAGTAAAAGTGTGAACTTGCCGTAGATGTCAGCAGTGAGGCACTATAATGCCTGGATTATTCCAATTTAGAAATGGTTGTTTCAATTCTGCCAGTTTTGTCTTGTTTTGAAGCCCGCAAAGGCTTAATCTTAAGTTTGGTAAAAGAATGTGTGGATAAAGTTTCTTTAGGGCTAATCAGGTATATTTAAATTGAAGCAAACAAGAAATTGCCACAAGCCTAATAAAAATAGTGAGAATCTGTGTTCAGAGAAACTCTATAGGTATGCTTGTACATGAAAAATTTGTGCAAAGAAATATTGTCAGTGCTACTGTTTAGCTATCATGATCATAGTGACATGCCAGGCTAGATATTGCATTTTTAATTCATGGCCAGTCTTCGCGAATGAAGATTTGGGAAAGGTCTTTACTCTTCAAGCCTGCACAGTGGATTTTTTAGGTGAGACACAGTGTGCACTGAACGGAGCCCACCCTTTAATCCCGAGGTTCATCTGCCGGGGCCGAGCGAGCTTGGACGGTGGCAGTGAGGTCCTCAGGACGTAGGTTTGTTTAGAGTGACCTTCTCTTAGATGGATGGCCTTACAGTGCTGATGAGCTCCATCTGCCCAGGGAAGTCCCCTGACCAGGAATCAAACACGGGCCGCGGTGGTGAGAGTGCCGCATCCTAAACACTAGACCACCGGGGGCCCCGCATTTTTAATTACTTACAAAAGAAACTGTAAACATAAGCTTCTACCAAGCCATATAAAATCATTACACAGGCTTTTATCCCTGGTCCCTCTTCCCTGGAATTTATGCACGGAATGTGAAAGATCTGGATCATTTGGATCTTTTTTGTCTCAGTGTCCAATCTTTTGACTGCAGTTAAACAATGCAGCAGTTAAACAATTAAGATGATCATTACCACTTTCACACTGAAATTTATTCTTGCAATCAACTTCCACTATGTTGCAAAGCTTAGTTGGGAAGCATGGGCGGGAATCCACCAGTGGCTCGGTACAGGCCTGACCCCCAAACTGGGATGGTCGCAGGAGTGTCCGGGTACGAAACTGCAAGGCAGAAGAAATAACCCAGGGTTGTTTGTGTGAGCAGGTTTTGTAGCTCCAGGCAGAGCCACACGCCTCAGTGCTGCTGAAGATCAGTCAAAACCAGAGCCCTGAAGGAAATAATCAGTTATTCTTGTCCTTATATTCTACCATTCCAGGTAAGGCAGGCAGGGAATTGACATCCAAGAGCATCAATAGCCCTGATGGAGCATACATGATTAAATAGTAGATAACCTGGTCTTCAGCACTGAAGGAATCAAAGGTTCAGTCTCTCTATCTTCAGTTTTAAATGTACAGAAAGAAAGTGTGTGTGAACAAGCTTACAGAGATTTTTTCCTGTTCTTTATCATCTCTATTGAAATAGAAATAGTCTGCACAGTGCCATGTATCCCCTAACCAGCTGACTTGGTTCCCACATGTGGGGCCCCTTGTCCAAAGAGCACTGGATGACTGGGGAGTACAAAAATGATTTTCTGGAAAATTTCTGTTACTAAAAAAGATCTGGGAGCAAAATCTGCAGCTCACTGGGTTTTCTTTCTCCAAGTCAGTACCCTCCATGCAGAACAATAAAGCTGAAGGATTCTAGACAAAGCACTTCAGATATGTTTTCCACTTAACTTCAAGGGACTTCTGGTGAGATCTGTCTGCATGTGACTGAACAGTTCCATCTCTAAGAATTCTTTCCATTGAAAAGCATGGTCCCTTGCAGACTTCTGTCACTTCCCTCCCTGGAGACAAAAAATGGAGGAAGATTCTAGAACCAGTAACCAAGTGACTATAAAGGGAGAGTGTGGGGAACCACACCAGAAAGGCTTTCAGGCCTCAGAGGATGCTTCTTTGTACTCCATGCCAGATCCATAACACTATATTTCCATAACACTGACTATATTATTTGTGTGAGCTCCCATTTCTTCATCCCTCTCCCTCAGTGGGAACTTGCTTGCACTAGTCTTCACTCTTACCTTGTAAATCACATCCTCCATTCTGTTGGTTGTTAAGGATCACAAGCAGTGATCTTTATAGTTTGGAGGGGAAAATGGATTATAGTCCAAAAAAGCACCTTTTGCTTGAAGAAGCATATATGTTGCATCAATACTTAAAATTAGTAAAAATTAATGTTTTTATATATGGATGCAAGGTAAGACCCTCAGATTTTAAGGGGATATTGAAATCAGTTCAATTGAGAAAAATGCTCCCTTCCAGCTCTTCAAACTGCCTGTCTCCCAGTCTCTCACTGTTTCTCCTGCTCTGCCCTCACACTGTCCATCTCAGTTGCAAGACAGGAAGTTGTGGGTGGCTCACATCTCACATCTAGAACAGCTTTCTCACTCTGTATGGGCATCAGAAAGTAATATATGTAAGATATACTTATGATGTCTGACAGGTGTTTCAGGATTGGTTTTCAAGAACTGATTTCTGAAGCTGTGGGGTACATTCAGAGAGCTGTAGGCTGTGTCTGCACAGGACCTCAGAGCTGCTATCATGGTCAGCTTCAAACCTCAGACCCACCAGACATATAACTACCCCAAACAATCTGCACTTCACTTCCCTCTACCCTCTACAACCTTAGATTTGACAGGGTTTGCTTGTTTCTATAGTTCAAATTCACTTGAACATGACTTTTCACTTCTTCCCTCTCTACTGTCTCACCTCTAAGTCTACCATCAGTCAACAGACAAAAGCCGAAGAGGAAAAATCACTGTCTAGGACTTTGTCCTACAGAGAGTAAACATTTGCACCTGGGTGGTTTTTTGTGTATACTGTGAAGGTTGGGGGAATGGTGCTCTGTATTTCTTAATAGCAACCTCAAACTGATCCTGACTATAAGATACAGCCTGAGCATTTCTAGCCAGTGGGGCTTAGGATTTGTTGGCTAACTGTTTTCAACAGATGATTAAATTCTATTTTTCTTGCTTTAGAACATACAGAATGATATGGTTAAGCTGAGATGCCATAACTTGCTCTTGCTTAAACAGTCTACCTACTTGTTTTTTAATGCAAGGGTCACATTCTGACCAAGGGCCAAAGTCTCCAAGCTGACAGTTGATAGGACATGTTTGCTGGTTACATGCACGAGATTCCTGCTTTTTGCACAGCTGGTCACAGAAGTTTTGGCTATAATATTCATCCATTCTTATTTGCCTAAAAAAAAAAATTAACAAGTTATCCTAGGAAAGAATAGACAGATTGTAGGTGTTCTTTAACTGTGGGTGAAAGCTGACAAAGTTATTTGAGCCCAGCTAAAAATGTTGAGACATAATATGCAGTTGCAGAATGTTGATTACAAGAAAAACCCAAATATGTCTGAAGTTTAAAGAGCAATTCTTTTTGATTCATGTCACTTCAGACATCCCAGAGGACAGGTACAGACAGAGCCAGGAGGAAAAGAGGGGATTTATCACAAGTTTAGATTATACTACAGAGCTGCATCCAATCTGATGCTGCTGAATCTTTTTTTGACTTTAACTGTTGTCATAAAACTAATGGTGCAGGGAGGAAGTTTCTGCAGGCTTGCCATGCAGGAGGTCACCCCTCCCATGGCAGTGTTCTGTGCTGGATAGAGCTCCCACCACAGGGCACTGAATGCCAGCCGTGTGTGCTTGCAGGGGCTGAATTCAAGGACCTGGCTGTACTCACTATGTATATTTCCAGACACTGGTTTGTTTGGAAGCACTGTACCATAGAATTATGGAATGGCCTGGGTTGGAAGGGGTCTTAAAGATAATCTAGTTCCAATCCCCCCACCACGGGCAGTAATGTTCTACATACATAATTTTGTAATTTTAAAGTCTTGCAATTAAAAGATGATTATTTATCTGGTAAACACTTGAACATGACAATTTTTCTCAGCATACTGTGGAAGGCAGAGCTTCAGACACAGGTCCCCCTTCCCAGAACTGGTATTTTCACAGAGAATAAACAGAAACATAGAAGTACTGAGATAGCTTGGCCCTACCTGTGCCTGGTCTGTGTGCCATAATTGCAGGTTTGTGAACAGGCAGACCATGGCCCCCACGGGTAATGTTCACAGTAGCACCCCTGGCTACTCCCAGTCAGCAGGCTCAGCAGGACCAGGTGCATTAGCAGAGTCTTGTCCATGGTGAACGTGTCCATCTACAGCACACGAACAGGCAACAAACACTCAAAAACCTATCACAGTCATACCAGTATCCTTACAGAGATGTCTTTTCCAATATGCATATAAATCTGCTTCACAACACAAAGGCACTAAAGAGTGCATCTAGAAAGGGGCAATCACACATTTAGCAGTAATTCAGTTCATAACTTTGAGAACCAGAAGTCACAATGGTTTTTTTGGCCACTTATTTATCAGGAGTACTAACCATGACTGTGCATGGTTTCTATTTTAGAAGTTGCTCATAAATCATTTTGAATGTGACAAATAAAGACGTGCTATTGTTCTTCACTGCTTAGAAGTATTCTCCAAAATATTTTCTAGATATAAAAACATGAAAGAACTCTTCCTAAAAAGCATGTAAAACAACAAACAAGATCATAAAAGTAAGTAGCCCCATCTATTAGCCTGTAACCAATTCATTTTCACATGCCTTTAAGCCCTCCTCACATAAGTGTTTTAGTGCAGTGAATCTTCTCTTCTCAAAGTTTTGATTAGCCTGTTGAAACTGCAAACCATCAATATTCAAAGCTCATCTGAATTTTCTACCTGCAGTAGAAACAGAACATCTAGCCTATTTCTCACTTCAGCAGTCAAGCAAACGTTATTTGATGAGACAGAAGGTTATAGGCAGTCTTTAGGAAGTAATAACACTTAGTAAACTTAAAAAAAAAAAAATTTGCAGAAAAAATATTTATCCCCTCTCGTCATGAGATGGAATCAACACTAGATTTGATAGGTTGTTACAGTAGAACATTATAATTTTGGTTTACCTCAAAAAAAAACAAAACCCAATAGGAAGTTTCAAAACCAAGGTATTTATTTTAAAACAATACTCAAAAATATTTAATTTTGAAAAGTTTGAAATTAATTTTGAAATTGTTTTCTACTTTAGGTTTTTGGGCACATATGCTATTCTGATTTTGACACCTTCCTGAGAAAAAAATGACATTTCATCAAGTCAAAACATTGCTTCTTCCCTTAGTAAAGAAAGGCAGTAAGTCTTCACACAGCTGCCATAGTGAGAAGTACTTTTTACACAAAAAACTCACCAATGAACAAGTCTTTCAGAGAGATTTAAGTATAATTAAATCCAAAATATGGTAAAACTGAAGACAGAGAAAGGCGCAGTCCTACCAGAGGACCAAGAAGAGAACAGATATTACCTTTTTTTCCCTTACCTGAGTTCTGGCTTCTTGCACCAACAATGCCAGCTTAGAAAAGTGATGAAGTCCTATAGAACAATTGCCTTCTTCATTCCTTCACTGTGCTGCATGTAGAAAAACACTGTTTATCCCCATCAGTGAGCAAAACACCAACCAGCGCATCAGAAGCGTATCGACAGCCATAAAAATACATGAGAGAGGTAATTCAAAATCTTAAAGAAAAAGCAAAACAAAACCCACCGAAGACTTCTCCATATGTCTTGCAACCTGTGTGCATTGAAGCCAACAAAAAAACCCCAAACAACCCCTACATTATTGACTTACCGTAAGACAGTCAGCTGCAAAGTCAGCCTACTTTGCAGACTGGTGAGACCTTGGTGTGGTTTGCTGCAGTCTTTGAAATGAAAGGCTGGAGAGTTTGTTTGATTTGGTTATTATTTAATGAAAGCAGATCGATCTGGTGGCAGGAATGGTCAGAAAAAACCAGCCTCTCCACCTGCACCCCTGGAGGTATGTTCTAAAGAATTGTGGAGGAACAGCTCTTCATACAAACGCAGCTGCCCAACATGAGCTGAGGAATCAAAACACATTTGCATTAGGTCATAGTGGCTCAGTGAACTTTAGGTCTCCTTGTGCTGCCTGATAAAGCTGCACAACCTTTCTGCTCTCAGTTTGAAGGCAAGAGAGCGAGAATTTGATAAAAAAGCTCATGCTCACAATTCATTACTGCTTTCATCAGGAAATGTCCTGGCCAAGGCAAAATACCTGCCTGCTCTTGCACCATCTCTGCAAAAGTCAGGCTCCCAGAGAAAGCAAAACTCCAAATACAGTTGGGGTTATTTACAGCTCTTCGCCTTTTGCCCTCGGTGGTGAGCTCTGGGCACTGACCCTGGGGAAGTGCTGCCAGCGGGCAAGGACTGCTTAGAGCCTCTGTCCTGCAACATGGGCACGACCCCATGACTGAGGTGCCAGGGTGGGAATTAAAATGGAAAATGAGAGGATACACCCATGCAGAAAAGAAACAATAATGAAAAGCACAAAACAAGGAACTAGTTCACCCTAAAAAAAATAATCAAAGTATGGAACAGAACTCAAAAGCTCCCAAATACGCAGCATGGATCCCATCCAGAGAGCAATGTTGCATTGAATCCCTCTTCTCTCTGTTATACTGGCAGAAACATGTCAAGACATCAGAGTCCTCAAAACATATTTTCCAATTTGTTGGGATCTAAAGTCATATATATCCTTGAAAAAGAAAAACAACTCAAGAACTTCCTGCATTGCTTCATGTCCAGTTGCTTTTGCAAGTTTTTTTTCGATTCTGAGTTGGCCAAGAACTGTTGTTACACAACTTGAGCATACAATTAGCAAACCAATGTTCTGCCAGATCCTTATTACATTGTTTAAACTTGTCATGGGAAATCAAAATAGTCATCACTGGCTCCATCATTGCTGCTGGGTGGGATTTTTAAAGTTATTTGAAAAATACTGCATTCTACCCTTCAAGAGGCCTCTTCTAAGCCTCAGCACTGCCAGCTCACTGAGGGCAGCTTCTCCAGTCCCACTGGGACCCCAAAGAGTAGATGCCTGGTTTCTTCAAGCCTTGTAGAAACAAACTACACCTGTGAGCTTCAAGTCAGTGTTCACAGTAATGTAAGACAGACAGCTAGAAGCTTCTAGCTGAGAGACTACTTTTACACTTTTTATTATCAGGAAAACAAGGAGTCACTAAAGAGTTTTTAAATTTTAAAAGGATTACAAAGGAAAGGATTACAAAGGCACATCACACAGTGTACAAGTAGACTGTGCCATTTGTAATTAGAGAACAAGCTGGCAGGCAAGCACCACAATTAGCATTATCAGAAATATTAAGTGGATACAGGCACTGATAGACTTCTCACCAAAGCCAGGGCTTGAGGACAGCATGAGTACACTCATACATCGGAGTTCATGTGAACTTAACTCAGTTGCCTGAAACTGATGGGCCACTGCAGCAAAGAGCACTGCTTGGGCTAACTCACATTTTGGCAGAACTGCATGTAGCTGCTGATGTGCCCCAGGAAGCTGTCCACTCATCTGCAAACAGGCCAGATGATGAGAGGAATGAAGGGCCTGGACCAGAACAATAAAATGGGCACTCTGGTAACCAGGGGGAATAGAGAAAGCAGTTTTTCCCAAGCATGGCAGCTCACTACCTGTCACTGCAGGACTGCACTTCATTTACCTGTTTCTCACAAGTTTTGTCTACAAGATATCCTCAAAGCAATCTCACTCTGCATTGGCTGGAGGTCCACACTTGCATATGTACACCTTTCTGTTATACCACAGGATGTGTTAGAGCATCTCGAACAGCAGGCAATACCCTAGTTTTCATGTTCACCTTCTGTTTTTACAGTCAGCTACTCATAAGGTTTCCTCTTGACCTTTTAGAAGTATGAGAAATCAAATAAGTCTGCTTAGAGATACAAGCTCTCAGAAATTCAGTCAGCATTATGGCAAATGATGGCTCATGCCAACAAGGTTGTCATCTAGGACTGATTTTCACATGGAAAAGTGTCAGCACCAAAAGATGTTCTTCCTCTGGACTGTGGTCCTTCAGGCTTTCATGCCCATATGATGCTGAACCTTACCAAGTCTCTGGTCTCAACCTCTGGTGCAGTATTCCCCGAAGACCAAAGCACTTGAATCAAATTAGGAGCAGCCCAAAGAGGTCAGTGTACAGATGCATGCCATTTTACAACACTCAAACTTTGGAAATGTCTGTGCACATATTCATGGCCTCAATTTCATTATTTCTACAAGAAATATTTATCCAGCAAAACAAACGTAGCATCCCTTGTCTCTGCTGCAATGTGTTTATAAAAGATCATTTTTCAAAGGATGTGGAAATGTTATCTCCAAGGGAGCAGAGAAATCCAACAAGTATTCTGCCTGACATTGTAGCATTTCTAGCTGGGTTTCACAAGGTCATGTCTCATCTCTTTCATCCTATATCTAATTCCTCATACTGAGAATAACTCTGTTATCTTCCCAAGTCAACCTCTAACTCTCCTCTTAGAGTAGCCCACATTTTCACCACAAACCACTGCTCAAGGGAGAAACTCTAGAACTATAAACGGGAAAGAACAGAAGGAAGGGGCCAAATACCACAACATTTTCTGAGAGGTAAGCAAAACAGAAGTCTAACAGCTCTTAAATTTTAAGTGACATCCCCTGGTGTTTTCCAGATCCCCTAGGTGCAGAGATGGGAAAAGCCATTCATCCTGTCTCATAAAATTCACAACTGCGGACTGTTACCAACCTACCTCCAGTCCTTTGGATGATGAATAGTAAGAGTTTACTGCACTGCATCCTTCATGTCACACAGATTTTACAGACATGGCTTCAGGTGTTTGCTTTCTGACAAAATCTGGATTTTTAAGAGCATGAAATTATACTATACACCAGACAGTTTTTCACCCCCCCCCAAAATCTTCCTGAAAACAAATCAGAAGAGAAATCTCTCATCCTTATATGGCAGATCAAAATTTCCTATCAGGATGCAGTGGAAAGAAAACATACCCTGCACTTAAATTTAAGAATTCAGTGAGTTGCTTTTCCTCCCTCTATGCTCCCTGTGAGAAGGGATATTAAAACAAACAAAAAAAAAATGAAGATGCCTTTAAGCACAAAAGGCCATCTGAATGACTTCAATACTTAGCTGTTTTGACACATCCTGTGGCAATAAGAAAAATGAACCATGAAATATCTTATATACTCAATCCATCACTGGGCTGTCTGAGAACAGGGGTGGCAGTGCCGCTGGCATGGCACAGTGGTGGCAGGCAACCCTGCTGGCAGCCAGGGGCCCGTTGCTTGTGCTCTGCTTCACCAGGAAGCCCACGCTGCTGCCTCCTCCCTGCTGCCACTCCAGATCTGAAGAAGATATGGGATTGAAGAGCAGAGCCAAAAGATTTGAGAAGAGGGGTTGTATCAGCACAGAGGATTCTGCGAAACAGCAGCACCTGTGGAGAAAAATTATTTCTGTCCAAGGACTGGATATGCAGATTCAGACTTTATGAGGCAGGATTTGGAATTTGCTTCCTTCTCCGGGTGCTTTGTTGAATGAAGTCAGGAATTCTCTCTCTTATACAGAATTTGCTGCTTCACCGAGTTTAATTGGTAAGCTGGAAGTATTTGGTGCATCAGTAGTAGCCCAGGACTAAGCACTGAAGCACAACCACAGGACTGCCCCAGCACAACCACAGCACAGGTACATTCCCCTAAACCAAAAAAACCCACCCCTTCTGCCAGAGACCGAAATGCTTAAACAGAGGGTTTCATTTACCACACAGCGGAAAAACAAAATTATGGAGAATTTAAATCCCAGGATCCATGCTTGTAAGGGCCACCTTACCGGCACAGGAGAGGACAGGGAACCAACACTGCATAACAGGCATTCTTCACTCAGTACTCAGCCACCCTCATGGAGGGTGGGTGGAAAGTCAGCCACCCTTTGCGCAGCACCCTGCTTTTCAAATGAGCCACCAAGGGAGGGGGAAAGCAGAATTGAAGGAAGGAAGGAAGCAAGCAAAGAAAGAAGGAAGGGAGGAAGGAAAGGATGGGAAGAAGGAAAGGAAGAAAGGAGGGAAAGGAAGAAAGGAAATGAAGGAAGGAAGGAAAGGAAGAAAGGACAGAAAGAGGAAAGGAGGAAAGGAGGAAAGGAGGAAAGGAGGAAAGGAGGAAAGGAAAGGAGGAAAGGAGGAAAGGAAGGAAGGAAAGGAAGGAAGGAAGGAGGTCAGAAGCACCCAGCTTTAGATAGGGATTTGAGTGCACAGCTGGAAGGAGGATGCATGAGTTGGGCTGCTTGACCCACACCTTGTATTAGCCCAGGTGAACATCATCTTACTTTACAACACTTTCAGAATAAATAAAAGCTATCATTAAGTAGCTACTATTCAAACTGCTTGTGGGTTGAGGAATTTGCATCTAAAGTATGCCTACTAATTGGAACAAGTGATTCACTTAACTGTTTTGTTTCTTGATTAACACTTCACAAGTACTAATGAATGACATCATTAATGACCAGTAAAACATGTTCTGATCATTATATTTATGAGAGATCAATTTAAATCTATGTCAAAGCTATAGTGAAAATTGCCTTTTTAACATTTTATAGAAAATACCTACTTCCCCCTATTTTTTTTTAATATGAAAAGTTGCATTTATGATGACTGATATTTTTAAATGGGGAAGGGTTTTTTCTGTTTTTTTTTTCCTTCTCAAGAAAAACTAGAAATTTTCATTTGAAAAATGCTTGAAATTAATTTCAAAATTATGGACTTTTTTCTTTGCCTTGCATCCCCCTCCCACCAAGTTTTCTCTGCTAAATAGATCTAATCTGTGCTGTACTCAGGAAAACCTGAATCACATATGTACAGAGTTGCCTTCCTACAACCCTATGAGTACTCAAATTAAGGTGATTAGGCTTGACAGGAACAAATCAGAGCAAAATTTCCTCAACACAGTTATCATTGAGTTTTTCATGTATCCAAATAAGGTAAGGCAGAACAAACCTGCAATAAGGCTGAGAAAAAAAAAATCTCCTAAAAGATGTACCAGGAAAGGTCTCTTCTTGACTTGAAGGGGTTGGAAATCAGTTGAAGCTGCCAGAATTGAAAACCATTAGCCTCTTCCGATGTCAGAAACATGCCCCTTCTTCATACTGGTTGTAATAGTTGTAATAGTTGGAGCTCCCTGCTACTGGGCCAGGCAGTCTCCAATGCTGCTTTCCCCTTCTGCAGTCAGAAACCTATACACATACCCTGAGGCCTGTCCATGGAGAAAACAGCATTTTCCATTCCTGGTATTCCTATTTTATGTGCAGAGCAGGCAGCCCATAGCTTGGGCCCACAGACACAGGCAGCATCTTGGGGCAGTCCCTTTGCATCACTCCTGCATAGGCTGTCTAGACCAATCTGTAATTCATAAAATGTATAATTTAATTTGTAATTATATTAAATTATATTACAGGTATAATATAGAATACATATTTTGTATGATTTCTGAATTCTGTAAACACACAATTTACCATGGTGGATTCCTCTGTGGAGGAAAACTCAAAGAGGGGTTCATGTGTCAGGACATAGCAAAAGTTACAAATGTGTACCCTGATTCAGCATGGAGGAGCTATAAAGGGCAAGTTTCTCCTGTGCAATCCAAACAAGATACGTGACTTCCACCTTCACAAAAATGAATGTTTTTTGTTCCATCAAGGCTTTTAAGGACCACCCAGATTACCATAAGTGTCCCCAGCCACAGAGGAGTGAATGCAGGAGAGGGATGGCAGCTTTTTGGTACATGCTCTTGTTTTGCTTCATCAACCTGGCCCATGGTTCATGCTGGACCATGAACATCAGTGTAGATGAGCTGGCACCATCACTTCATCCTAGACCATGGTCTGTCATATGGTAGTGATTGCACAAGTCATTAAACAAATTCACTTTCTTTTGGTACCCATAGGCACCGGAGCACTGGAGTGAGAGATGGTTGCTGAGGTCTGAGACAGTGAATAGGACTCGAGATCAGGAATCCCTAGGACTTCACCCAGCAGCCATGATGGAAGCTGTGAAATGGTACTTCTGGAGTGCAGAAACAGAAGGGACAACAGAGCTGTGAGGCACTTGTACCCCATAGCTGAGCAGGTATTTTAAATAAAAGAGAGAAAAAAATACCTGTATTTTCATGCAACTAACTCTGCAGCTGTATCACTGCTTGATTCAGATGGTGGCATCATGACTACCTGCGAGCACACCTACAGTCCAGGAGACAGCATCTTGTGTCACAGTTGACTTCCCCACTATTACCAGCAACTACTCCCTGTCTGCAATGAGGCAGCCAGGGTGTGTATTGCCTGCCTGCAGGCTGTGGATGCTGCCTGAGGAACACCTCTCAGAAGCTGCCTCAAATTATGGAAAGTATGTGGGGAGAAGGCTCTGCTCCAGGCCACTGGAAGTACACTTGGCAACTGCAAGAGTCATCTGCTGTACTGGGCTTTCTTGCACGCGGAGGGAAGGTCTAGTAATGTGTGTACATAAGGCAACTACTAGAAGGTGAAATTTTCCTTTACAGGTTCCACAGATTTATTTCAATTTGTTTCCAGCCAGTTTGCTGGTAGATATCACCTTCCTGAAAGAGGTAGCGTGGTGCTGGAAACATTGAAGGTAGGAAGATAATATCTTGTCTGGCAGGAAAAAAAAGGATAGAGAAAGCTTCAAAAGAAACAGTATGAAGCAAAAAGGATCCCTGATAAACAGTGATAATTACTATCAAACAAGTTTGATAATCATCTATCAAAGCATCTGGTAAGTGACCTTGTTTGATTAAAACAGCATCTGAAAGCCACCCCACCCGTAAAAGGTGAAGGGAACTGGGTGTATTCCTAACCACTGCTTCTGTGTGCCCATTCCCTGCCCAGGCTCACTTCCTCTGGGCAAAAAGCAGTGATGCTCTGGCTCCACTGCTTTCTTCAGGGTCTTTCAAAGTCTTTGGACAATTTTCCTTTCTCTGTAGAACCTAAACAGTCAGCCTTGTCCTGGACCAGGATTAGTGGTAGTTTCCCTGGAGCAGGGAGCTGTGGCACATGGCAGCTGTTTTGCAGGCAGGGATTGACCTGTGCTGTGGGATTTCCTCCACTCTCGGATGTTTCTCAAGTTCATAAAGTTCAGCCCACAGGTGAGGTCAGTTAGGCATTTATCAAAGTCCTTTCCACAAATGCTTTGTCCCCAGCCTGGCACATCTATGGGGAGGGAGCCATGGAGCCAAACACACTGCATTTAGCCTAGCTTTCTGTCAGACACAGAATGAGAAAAAGAACAAGAATGGCATATCTCACCCTATTTAGGACAGTTCATGTCGCACATTAATGCTAAGGACAGTACTGAGAAAAGCTTGGGAAGGAAAAAGGATTTTCTTTGCTTCAGTGTCCATTTTTCACATCATAAAGGCCCTGTGCTACACAAAAGAACAGTCCTGAAAGCCTGCAACGTGTGAATGACTTTATACCCCCAAAAAGGCTTTCTGAGCGACGTAAAGCAATTAAGATACCGAACTGGACAATCTCTAGCAAAATTCCTGCAGCTTCACTGAAGGCAAATTTCACCACTAGGGAGCACCAACAGACAAAAGTTTTTTTAGAGCTTCTCTGTTGAAATCAAACTCCAAACACAAAATACAGAATGCATTTAACACTGACACAATAAATATTTTCAATTGCGATTTTTTATAACTACCCACCGAGAAACTAGATGAATCAGAAGTAATGGGGCAAACGAATTTAATTTATTTGATCACTAGTCAAGGCCTGTAAATTGATACCAATCAAGCTCTGCTGATTCATCTCTGCAACTCATTTTTTTCCAAGTTTCTGTATGATTGGTAACTTTATCACGACAAAAAATAAAAATACCAGGCAGTGAAGCATTCTTTCTCCACCAGATATGAACTTTCTAGGTCAAACCCAAAGTACATTACAGAGCCAAGAGAACAAACAGCTTGTTTTTTAATGTGCCAAATCAAGATCAGGGTTCTTGTCAGTGTTTGGCAATGACTCAGAGGCAAAGAAAATTCAGAGCTGTAGCTCAAATCCCAGTCTGCACAGCAGAACTGACTGACCAGAGATGATTGCTAACAGCTCACCCTGTACAACTTCAGTTCTTCTTCTTGCTGGAATCACAATTATAAGACCTCCTTATCTTCCCTTTCTCTTTGAGTTTGACACAAAATGTCAGCATTGCTGTGAACACCTGTGCAGGGTGGGGTGACATTAAGCACGGTGTCAGACTGTGCTCTGGCTATTCTAGTTTTAGCTGTACACTCCATCAGTCAGGTCCCACTGGGATGTTCAGGAGCCTCACAACAATGAAACGACAGCAAGGCTGAAGTCAACAGAACCTTGACTCCAATAAACTGGTGATTAACATAACATTTCACGTCCTATCTTCTGTTTCTAACACTAGAAGATGGGATTGTTCAGTGAACTTGACTGTTCAGTGGCTCAGGAACCACTCAAGTTGTAGATCTTCCTAGTCTTCATTGTCCCCAACAACCAGGATATGCACTCGTGACAGTGCCCTCCACTTGGGAAGCAGCCCTAGCATATCTCACACCGATTCCCCCAAAATAGAGGTGGTTCAAATGGAGGTTACTCTATAGCCACTGTTCAAGGGGGGTTTCCTCCATATTTGAGGAATGACTGCAAGGACGTTCTCTGAACAAATATATTTGTGCCATAACCGTCAAAAGATGCACTATGTGAAGCTCTACAGACCTGATGCAGTGAATGATTGCACACTGAGCACTCTTCTTAAAGCCGTTTTGGTTATTGTATGGAAACTAAACTGCATTCATCTATCCTGCCATGGTAGCCCATTTCCAGTTGGATTAAGCTCTCTCTTTCACCAATGGCATGTTATTTCTTACCTTGTTCCTTCCAGTAGTCACTTCACTGTAGTGAGCGTGCTCTAAATTTCAAAAGAAGGTGTAGTTGAATTCAGTAGGAAAACTCCTGCTCACTTGTACATTGCAATGACACTTAAGGTGACATTCCTGACCACACTTAGAGGGATGGCTTCTGCACTGTGGTGCTCCTGGGCTGGCCAGGGATTCCAATGCCCAGCCAGGTACTCCTTAGTCCACCTGGGCACTGTGTGTTTGAGGGCAATAGGAATGGGAGCTGAAGTGGAGCAGCTCAAATGAAATGGAGCTGAGAGCAGTAGGTGCATACCTGTTTTATGCTTGATACACTCTGCCAAGATGGATAAGAGAAACCATAAAGAGGGTGAAAGTCTTGAGAGTTGCTGGGTATTATATGGCTGTACAATGTAGCAATGGAACAATACCCTATGTTGGTAGAAGTAGTTTTAGTATTAGAAATACTAAATTCTACATTAAAGACCTGGGTTTTGACCTCCCTTTATAGCCAGATCATCCATCTAAATGTCTGCTCTCCAAAGTGCTTGTGAACCACACACAGTGGAACAAGCAAAGTTTGGTGTCAGGCAGGAGTGTATGAAAAGGGTCTCAAGCTGTGAGGGGTCCCAAGGTCTCTGCTGCAACTCTACCATCCTTTACCAGCGGTATTTCTGAGCAGAACTAAAAATCAAACCATGGCTCTTTTCAGCTGAGATGCAAATGCTTAACATTAGGGCTCATGAACACTGTCAGTCTGGAAAGCTTTACCTCTGGCCGGTACATACATGACATAGTTTCTTTGCCTATTCATTGCAGCTGAAGATCAGCCTCAGCTTTGCAGAGAGCCCAGTTGTGTCTGATGGGATTGCCTGCCCTTCAAGGTCCCAGACCCAGCAAACACAGCTTCAGCAAACAGGGGAATGAACTGCAAGGTGCACGTCCAGGCCAGCTGACCTCTGCTTATTTGCACTTGTGTCCTGAAATACCCAAGTGTGCACTAACACACCTGCTGGCAGTGATTCTGACCATCAGCTACCAGCACCTGCTCATAGTCAGCCTTCTCTAAAGGAAACATTGTATGGATCCAACTGTGTTTTTCCAAGGACACAGACTCCCCTTTACTGCAACCACACTCATGGAAAGGAATAAGATGGGCTAAGCCCTCCCTGCCAAAGCTTTTGGCTTGCCTGGACCACCCCATGTCCCTGTCCCAACAGCAGCAGGAGCAGGAGCTGGCCCTGGAGGCAGGCTGTACTTGAAGACATCAGCTGCAACAGGATAGTGCTGTTTGCCCAGGCTCCAGCACTGCTGAGCCTGCATTTTGGGAAAGGCCCAGGAGAATAGGAGGCAGCCCTGACCTGGTGCTAATGAACTCAGTCACAATTGCATTGCTATAAAACTGTTTCAAAACCATTCAGCTCAGCTGAGGTATTTTTGCTTCATGCTGCTGCAAGTGGGAAATGTTGAACTTTAATGTATTTGCAGTGATTGACAGGCTCACAAGGGGATCCAAAGATATCCCACTATCTAGCTGAGACAGCTTTTAAAACTGAGCTTAGAGCAGTCAATCCTTCTTTAGAGTCTTAATGAATTTAATGATCATCCCAGTAGACCAACACTCACTTTACAAAAATAAACTCAGAGGGCAGGGAGTGAATTCAGGTAGGTTTCAGCCGCTTAAGTGAACCCCACTGAAGATGAAAGATGATGTACAGTTTACCTGCAGATAAGCAGGAGACTTGAGGTACTTCTGTAATTATGTGTGTGCCATTGTAGGGAAGCAGTGGCTATTTTCATACCCCAGCCCAATAAAGTAAATGTGAGAGGCATCTGTGCTTTGTTTATAGCTCCATTAGCCTTTCTTGAACTGTAAATTACTTGGCAGTGGCTGAGACAAAAGGGAAATGAAGGCATGAATTGCAAATGAAAAGTTTGAAGTTCACAGTTAATTCAAGTCTTTCAGATTTTACTGCCTAAACTTATAGTCCCTTTGAAAAGCTACTCCATAATTGTAAAATGCATTAGTAGAAATAAACAGATTTAGTACATGTTTAATTGTAAAACAGACTACTGTAAAACATATTTTTATTTTTTTTATAACCTTTCAAGTGTGACCATTTTCTGTGGCAATCTCCACAGAGAATAAGAATCTTTCTTATTCTTCCTCAGTCAGTGAGTAAACAAATGGGTTTAAGGTCTGCCTAGCACACTTGAAATTTTCAGAGAGAGGGGAGTTAGGAGCAATAAATTGTACTCCCATTTTCAGCCCCCTGGTTTAACCACAATGACAACACCAGGAGAACATAAAGGCCAGGCTGTGAGGACCAGCAGCAGGAGGCACAGTGTTGTAATGGCATCTGGAGCATTATCAGTAGCACAGTTGTGAGTAATTGCATTAATTGCCTTTAATTACACTCTGCGACCTGAAGCAGGCTGCTTCCAAGAAACGTAACACAATATCAGTCACGAGGGGTTTGGAAAGTAACTCGAACAAGTATGGGGTTAGATCTTTCTAATCAGAACTGCAGCTGGAACGACAGACGTGTGCATGACTATTTGTGTGCTTATTTTACAGGTCATCCACAACAGCAGAGAAGAAAGCAGCAGATTTTTCTTCTTAGAGTAACTCCATACAAAGGCCAAATTTGGAAATTGCACTTTGCTTTGCTTTTCCTGAGACTAAACATGACCTTTTTCTTCTGCCATCAGTGTCCCTACCCTTATAGAAAAGCTTTAGACATGGTAGGTTTCACCACAGTTCCTGCTGGACAGTAACATCTTTGCCACTGACACCATGTGAATTTACCACAGCTTTCCGCAAATCCTGAAAGGAATTTTTTCTCAAAATCAGCTCTCTCCCCTTTTTAGTTGTGGTTCTGAAAACATGAATAAATGTTTACATGTATGCATTTTTGTGGTGAAGCAATTCTGTTCAATACTGGATGGAATTTCCAGAAGAAATCCAAAAGTCAGTGGAGGAGTTTGTTGCATTAGAAAGGCATTTTCTCAGCTCTCCACCCAAGCCTTAGGATGTATCTAAACTCCCAGTCCAACACCCCAGCAGAGCCAGGATAGTTGCAGGTGCACATGTGCCTCAGTGCAGGCAGACAGGCTGCTGAGATAGCTCTGCTGATGGAGCCAACATGACTGTTTCTCTGTCACTGCCTGTGTCCTTGGGATGGAGCTGGTGGTGTTGCCATGCCATCTTTACATTACTCACCTGCAACTACAGGAGCTGCGCTCTCCTCCATGACTCAGAATGCCTTATTCGTGATCCATTTATGGTAAGACAAAGCACAGGGAACTCTAATGATACTGGAACTCCTTTGCATGCTAATGGCTAGGGTTTCAGCTGTGGCTCTCTAATTCTCATGCTTTACACTGACACTGCATTTGCTGCATTTATCTGCATGTGACCTGCATGCAGAGTGCAGCTGCTGCGTAATGTAAATTTAATGTGAATACCTCGGCATCCATGCATGCATGGCTCCTTGAACAAATGTATGAAGATGGGAGAGAAAATACATGCTATGTAATGTATGTATGGCTCAGGCAGCCATTTTGCCTGACACTCTTTTTCTCACTCTTCCCACTGAGTTTCTTCAGGTGTGTGATGAGACTCTCAGGCTCACCCAACACCCAGCTTGACTACATCTGGCAGCCTTAATCTCTGAGCTGCACGATAAATCATTGCATACCCAGGAGAATAAAGGGGGATCTATGTTATCCATGCATGATCTACTCACATTAATTCCTCTGTAACAGATGATGGGTGGAAACCCACAGAGAGTGATGAAGAAGGTAAATCAACTCCTTACTTGAGCCCATTTTGTACATCCGTGCAGTCACAGGCTATCCTTTCCTCTGCTCAAGGTGTCAGTAGGTCCTCAGTGAGTAATTTTTGAGTTTATGATCTTCAGCCTTATTGTATTAACACATTTTGAGGTGTTGAAGAAGTGGATCCAGTAGGTCATACTGTGATTTTGTTGTAAATCTACCTGCCTCACAATTCTTAGTTTTGTATTTATTTTTAATGTTCTTAAAAATGTACTGTAGAAAGCATATGCATATACTATTGAAGGAACTCAGAAGTTACGTGCAATGGCCAACAAACAGCAATCAACCTACAGCTCTACCAGGGTCCACATAATTCTTCTGACCTCCTGCTTAGCAAGAAGGAGGTGAATAAAGGAACTTCAAATCCCCTAAGCTACCATTTACAAGTAACTGAAATCTTGGCATTCCAATAGGTTTCAAAACCAACAAAATGACTCTAGAAACCAGCCATAAGTATCTGACTCCCTCAACTGTCCTTGAAAATCCCAGCCTAAGGTCTTGCTCCTACTCCCATTGAAATAATTAAATTAATGAAATTCAAGATAGGACAGCAGAGGAAAGCGTTGTCCAGACAACCAAACACAAGGTTAGGAACTCAACATTACAACACCCAGTCTCATTGCTCCTTTTCTATGGATTGTGCCAAGTCACTCACTTTTCTTGCTCGTTTCCTTAGCTATTTTTAGACTCAGGGACTTTTTTCATCTACTTAAAAAAAGATCTATTCACTTCTATATCCCCTATTGTTCATCTCTATATCCCTCTACACAATCTTCAAGTTATTAATTTTCCTGGATAAAGACATCACTGACAGCCAGGTCTGCTTCTCATCATACATTGCTGAACAGCCTGGACTCCCCTCTTTGCTCCCTGCAGCTGTACAAACTCGCACTGGAGAGAGAGAATTCAGAGCTGTGCAGAAGCAGGTAATATACCAGGAGGGGTTTCATTCTGTGCTTGTGAGCTGCAGAGATGCAGAATGAGAGGAGGCTGCTGATGAAGGCAGCTGGTGAACGTGCCAGCCGACAGCACACTCCAGGATTTAACTGCACAGGAAGGAGGTCTCATGACTAACAGCACACTCGGGTCCCTAGTGCATCAACATTGCTAACTGCAGGCACTTTGAGGCTTGCTTTTCCACCCACACTTCCTCCACAAAATCCACGTATTCCCAGTTCTTGGGCATGGACAGCCCTGCTCCCAGCTGCTGTATACATTCCTGGTACATAACCACCACAGCCGTGACACTTATCTTTCCTTGTCGATTTATAATGCTGCAATGACCGATTGCCACTGTCCTTCATGGGTCTCCTTGTCTCCATCCATCCATCCATCCATCCATCCATCCATCCATTCATCTATCCATCCATGCCCATATCCACTCACCCATCCTGTTTGCACAGAAGTTTGGCAGCACTCTGGAGTACCCTGGTTAAGGTTTCTCCTCCATGGACTGCTCCAGACTGCCATCATATCCCTTTCCACTGGGGCACCACAAGCTGCAAGTAAGCCTTGTGGTGACTATGAAAGGGATCTTCCAAGATCACGGTTTTGGTTATACAGATTCCCATTCCAATGTTTGAAGCCAGTCTTCATGAAAGAACATAGAATGAGCTGAACACTTCAGCATCAGCATATTGCAATTGCCAGGTGCCAGGTATATTACATTAACACTTGCTCAGCACCACCTTTGCCCCGTAAAGATAGCCATAATGAGAGGTTTTGCAGCACTCCTAATGATGATGAAGAAAGCTTATTGCATCACTGGAATAATTTAGCCTAAGGGAACCTGTAGAAAAAAATGAGTCAACATATATCACACATTTGCCTTCTTTTTTCTGCTATTCACCCTGAGCAAGAAGGTCATGCAAAATACCTTTAATTTCATTAAAAGCAATATAAGTCAATAATGTCTGAGTGACACTGTAGTGTTAAACTTGCTCTGCAGAGGTAAGAAAATGGCCAGTGATCTGAATTTTGCATAGAAACAGTGCGATTGCAATGCTATAGCCATGGTTAGCTCCATCTCTAGGTATAAAAAGACTATTCCTTCAGATAAAGATTAGAAAAGGTCATACATACAAGCTAGGTCATAAAAAGACCCTGGGAAGAACATAAAGGACTCTTCATTTTGAAATGACTGAGATATTTTGTGATCGTGGCTGGATATTTTTTTAAATTATTAAAAAAATTAAAAACTAATCAGGTGAGAAGCTTCTCTGTCAGATTCAATGAGTGTAACAGAAGGTGAGTATGCAGAGGAGGAATTAGTAGAGCAAGTAGAACTGGAAGTTTGGAGAAGGGCATGATAACAAAGAGGATCATGTTCTGTATGACCAAGGCATTCTAATTGTTTTTGAACAAAATACCTAAATAAAGGTGTTTGCATCATCACACTACCTCAGTTCCATTTTTCTTATGAATAAGCAAGGTGAGATTCAGCTTTACTGACAGGAATATGACTATAAAAGCCTAGTAGGAGAATTAGAACCATTGAGGAAAGGAAGGATCCATTGCCTCAAGAAAAATAAATTAATTACCCAGAGTGTGCACTATCTAATTAAACATGAACCAGCCGATACCTCACAGCAGACTGCCCATTTCTAGAATCCTCACAATCTGCCTAAAACAAAAGATGGTGTAATCCAGAAGCAGTTTTAGGACTATTAAATTAAATAAAGCATAATAGTAGCAAAGCTATGTGTGGTAGATTTGTAGGACACGTTCAGCACAACGCTGTACAAGAGGGAGCTTGTGCTGAATGTTCTCCCAAAAGAAATCACAACTTACTTTATACAAATATTGCCTTGAGCAGGCGCCCCTGTTTATTATAGCCAGGCTTACTGTTTTCTGCCTAACACAAGACAAGAATGCTGAAGAGGCACTACTATAATATTGAATTAATTTTTTAAATATCACTTGAAGTCTCACTGCACTGTTCATGTGAGAATTTACAATTATGAGCAATAACTGATCTTTTTCAAGTCCTCAGGGATACCCATGAAAGTCAGGTCTGTAATAAGTCACATCACAACCTTGTTATCTGCATTCAGGAGTGTGATTTGCAGCCTCAACATCACTCCTTTTGAGCAGAAGAAACACCACTATTTAGTGCTTTACTATTCAGTGTTAGTCCAGGACTAACATACAATTGGAATGTATGGATTAGTGTAAGAACTACTGTGTTTTGTACATCATGGCAATATAACTCTTAGGTCACAACACTGCTGAATCAAGCAGCAGAGACTTACAAGACAAGTCATGCCATCCTTAACAGTGGTTAGCATTGGAAATAATACAGTGAGTATTTGCAGGGCAACACGTAAGGACTTCAGGACAAAGCAAGCATGTCTTGTGTTTGGCTCCTTAATGTAGGATTTATAGGTTGCTACACTGCTGTAAAGCAGCAACTTATCTTGATTTAAGTCTTGATTTGTTCAAAGTAGCACACAAACACGTTTCACTATTTCGCTGGTGGCACTAAGGTAAATTGTGCCCACAGCCTCACAGCTGCCCACATTGCACATTCTTTGTTTTTCAAAAGCCCTTTTTCACCTGATTTGATCCTTGAGCAACACTGTGAAAGGAATTATCACAGACTGATGCAATCCAGATCCTTTAAATCCTATCAAAATTCAGTGTATTAAGGTTTTACAAACACATTTTCTGGCAGGGAGGGGATGGGGAAGGAGAGGACACTGTCCTGAAAGTAGATGTTTCCTTTTCCTTCCCCCTACTAAAAAAAAGTCCATGCTAGGCTTTCAGTTGAAAAGAGAAGAACCAGTACGTTCTTAGTTCACAATTAGCCACTGCAAAATTCCCGTAAAACTCTCTATACCAGTGCAACAGTCTTTCCCTGGGATTTGCAGGTCAGTTTGCCTGGAAGTATTTTGAACCATTGATGATGCCTAGGAGGATGGATTCAGTGTGATTAAACATAAGTGAGACATAAGCACAGATGAGACCCAGGCAATAAGCTAGTACATATTTTGCTTTAGGAACTGCAACAGAACCACATGGATTTATAATAACCAAGAACTGGGTCCTTAAAGGCTGAGACTTACCCAAGCCCCATGTCTGGTCTGGAGAACGAGCTCATTTTGGAGTCAGATGTCTCTCCTGAATTTCCTGAAAATTCTTCTTTCATTCAGCAACACACAAATATGCTTGGAATTGCGCAGTTCATCACCTTCAAAGCAACAGGATTAGTGTAGCTTGGAGACAGTATTCTATCTGCCATCTGGACACACAGCTGCAACACAAAGGTACCTGGACTTATTATGGAGCCATGCTTATATCCTGACGTGCCAGGGAACTATCAGGAAGGTGTTAGCCAGACAGGAGAGCCAGCTGCACCTTTGAAGGCAAACTTTGAGATACAGTGAAGAAATTAAAGAGCCATCTCCATCTAGCATAAAAGTGTAGTTAATAGGATCTCAAATAACACAGCTTGTGTTATTTGAGAATAACAGGCAAAGAAAATGCTGGTTTTTCAGAACAGCTTGAAGGTATAGAAACTGGCAGTCATATTGTACTTTAAAGTGGAATATCCTTTGCAACATAATGTAGCAGATGTTGCCTTCCCCAGCACATGGAAAGGCTGTTCCTGCTCTCCCTTGGGCAGCTGGGCACATGCCAGACTCCAAGCCTCCACCACTGCCTGTCCTTAGCTGCCTGCAAGATCTACAGAGAAGCTCCCATTCCCAAGGCTTTACACTTCTGCCATGTAAATATGAACTACTTGCAAATTAGAGCACCCATCTTACCTATCCATGAAATATAAATGTTGGGCAAGCTCCAAGGTAGAGGAGCAAATACAGTGAGAAAAAAAGAGAGCAAAACCAGGGCACATTCCTACACCAGAAATACTGTAAGAGGCAAGCACAAGACAATTACATGTTAAAAGATGGCACCTGACCCCCAAATGGCTCCACATATGCAGCTACACATAACACAGGCAGAATCTACATCTACTTTTACTCAGAAAGAGGGTTTTCTGTTTGGAATGTCAATGTGCTCTGAACCACCTGCCACACAGATTTTGTATAGCAATTCAAGGAAAGATGCATGAGAAAAAACAGGAGACAAACATGTTTTGTCCTCTCCTTTACTCTTCTGAAGCTACCTGTCCCCTTCATAATCACAAAAATAGCAAGAGAAAGGTTCCCAAACCATTTTGTTCTCTTCCATCTTATCCAGTTATTAGGGGAGTATGGACTTGAATCAAGATACTTTATTTTCCACATCTACTAGTATTTAAGTGTTCTGTGCAGCATAAAAGAGTGACAGGAGGATAGAATGGAAGAGCTTCAGACCAGTCGACACATACAGCTGTTCCTGGGGAACTGCCTGGGGCTGAAGTCTAGTCATCTTGCACCATGAAAATATTGGTCTAACATGACAGAGAACAGCAACTTCGTGTTGAAAAAACTTGTTTCTGGAAACAAACTTCAAAAAGGAAAAAAGCCCAATCCCAAATCAGTAGATAACTTGTACATTATAACAACACAGGACAGTTCCTCTTTGGAGAGGTCATCTCTCTCTTTTAAGTGTATACTCACATGAAAGTGCTCACACTTATGAATGCACTATGTTTACAGGGCAGAATCACTGTTTCTTTTTTTCTTAGAGAATAAAAATACATAAAAAATAAAAATATATAGATGTATGACAGATCTTTGTAAATATAGTTTGGTTCAGCTCCTTTACATGGTTATTCTAAAAAATTGACAAAGTTCTTGCAACTCAGTATGATAAATTCTCAATGCATCAAAATAGCACTCAGATCATCAAAGTTACAGTATTTACCACTTGGCTTTAAGAAAGAGAGACCTTGTGCAAATCTGTAAATAAATGCTGTTTGTATTTATTAACAAACTATTTATGAGCATGCACTGGGTCCCACAAGACACAGGAGAACTAAAGTTACCACTGATATTTTGCCACCATGAAATTCCACTGAACCACTTCCTTTCACTCACCTCATCTAACTGCTCAAAGGCTGTAACAGGAGCTGCTGGACATTGCCATTAAACACCACTCGCTAACAGCATAAGGGTTTTGTCCTGTTTTGTCCATCATGCCCAAGAAACAGAAAAAAAGCACCTTATAGCAGTAGCGGCTCAAGCATTTGTTTTGATATGAAAAGTGAGACATTCCAGTCCAATCCTCTATTATTGTACTCAATGCTATGGGACTAAAAGCTATCACAAAAATTGTCTAAGCATAATTCTCTAAGCTATTTATTTAATTCTACTCAAAGGTCAAGAGATTTTTTTCCAAATGTCTGGAAAAAGGGGCCAATTAAAAAAAAATAGCAGTAGGTTCACTGAACAATTTAGTAATGTATGTACAAGTTCTCAGTATCAGTAACTTGGTCTTTTCAATTAGGCTTCTATTTTACTCTAAAAGTTGCATTTATTTAATCAAATAATAAAATGAAATCTTGATTGCAGAAAAAGAACATCAGAGGAAAAGCTGCTCAGAGCTCTACTGTGTCAAACTTTATGATTACAGACAAATTAACACACTTTACACATATTTGTTAACTGCAGCTTTGCACAACTGATGTTTTCAATGTACAGAAAGAACAGCCCTGAAAGCTGAAAAGCAGCTTCATCATAAATTGTTGATTTACATTTCTTTTTGTCAAGTCCTCTTAGCAAACTCTAATTTAGGACTAAGGCCTTAATAAAAAAAAAAAAAAAAGGCAGAAGGAAAATGACAGATATTTGACAGCAGCAGCAGCCATGTTTATTCCCTTCACCAGCAAACAGCCCAGGAAGGGTGGGGTTGCATTTGCTTTCAACTGCTTCTGTTTCTGGTTTTAAATCACCAATTTGTCCTAACCAGGCTAAACTGCAGCCAAATTTCATAAAAACAGAACTGTTTAGTTGAATCTTTAGAAATGTGAGATCCTGCTTGATGTACTTTCCTCTGGACAGAGTGGGAATTAAGGGCATCAGCTCTTAATTAATTATTGCCAATAAGACCCAAAAGCCTAAATTTCTTTTATCTTAAGTACTCTGTAATGGCTGGCTGGGTAGTTCATGCTCCTCTTCTGCAATAAACGCAATAAGCCTTAGTCCTTGCTGAAACAGCAAGTGTACTTCAGTACTTGCTGGCAACGTGGTACAATAGCCCCCATTAATTTTCACTAGCCTTGACATACACAAGCTTGGCCTTGATGCTTTTCAAAGAGGGGACAGCTAATGGCCAAACACCTTATCTCCCTTTCAACTTTGAGTTTGGAAGCTAAAATCTCAATGTTCAGATTATGTGGTCAGTTTCTTACAGTGGTGCTGTCAGATTTTGCAAGAAGCTTTTCGAAAGCTTCCTCCTCGCTTCCCAGCTACACACAGACTAATTATGCAGATGTACAAAAAGGTTCAGCCAAGTTTAGCTTGCACATTTAACTGTTGTAGTAAGGAGAATACAGATTACCTGATTTTCTTGCAGACTATGTTGTCTGCACAAACAGATGTACAGAGTAATAATCCTCATATTACAAAAAAGCTCCTGATCTGACCATATTAGAGCTTTAGCAACGCAGTAATTCAAGTAGACAACAAACTCATCTCTGAAAGGTTTCATTAATTGCAGCGCTGCTATTTTGTGCAAGTCCATGAATCGTGGGTATGATTACCTGTTTATATAACTCTGTAGTTAATCATCCCAAAGCATTCAATGTGGAAGCTTGCTTTTCATCTGGAAAAGACTATTGTGTTCCTTATTTCATTGAATATGGAGAATGAAGACACAATAATAGCTTCTCAGATTGGACTGTGGAGAATAGGCATGCAGGTCAGTTTGATATCAGGCCCTGTGGCAAGCTGTGACTACAGCTAATAAAGTGTTTGTGGCTCTCCACTCTGCCCTAAATGACATGCTCAAATCTTTAAACCACAAAACTACTGTTACACAAATGTGGACTACATGAATCTCCAGACAGTCTTATGAAAATCAGTACATCAAATAGATGAATGAAGACACAGCAAGATCTTCTCCAAGAAAATATTTTCACTACCTAATAGTCCTGTCTAGCCAAGGGTATTAAGAAGGATTAAATATGGAAATAAATGAACCTGAATTATTCTGTGACCCTATGATAACAAATCAGCAGAGTGCTCAAGGGGGAGCTATCCAAGCAGAGCTTACCTGCACATCCATATAACTTGAACTAGCTTTTTTCTTACGCATCACTGGACAAGTGCTATCAGATTTTGATTCGTGTGAAAGATTATCCTTTATTTACCATCAAAAGTAATATTTTTTCTTTCTGTTATGAAACAACTGCTTCTCCCAGCACCAAAATATTCACAGTTTAGTAATTCCCTGAGATGAGTCCACTGTCTGTGTAGCTAGTAACCTTTAATAAATTTAGTTTTCATTAACTTGCCTAATCTTCCTCTAGGCTGATGGAACCATTCAACACCCACCCCAGCACCCCAGGGAAAGGAGTGTTGTAACTACACAGGAGGTGAAATACCCTCCTTATATTTGCTCTGAACATGCCTCTGCAAAGATTCAGCTGATGCCTCTTTCCACTGCTTGTGGACCACCACTTGTAGCCATGACACTCATGTTTTCGTAGCCATCTATCACACCTCCTCATATCAGCCTCTTCTCCAGTCCAAAGAACCCTGACCTTGTCTTTCCCGAGGTCAAAGTTTGCCACAGCTTTGTTCATCCTTATTGACCTTACTGTGTCTTTTTCAC
>NW_016690284.1:2352103-2459675 GCF_001604755.1 Lepidothrix coronata
TGTTCTCAAAGGAGACAGCTGCGTTATAGATGGCGTGTCTCCAGGCCTCCCGATTTGAGGCCAGAGTAGACCAGTGAAGGAGATCAATATGGCTGAGGCTGAGATGTTGTTTCAGGGAGTCCTTGTATCTTTTTCTTGGGGGCTTGTTTCTTTGGGGCTCCTCTCATGCGGCAGCCAGTGGCAAGTTCACCACAAAGCAAGATCTTAGGGAGGCGGTGATCCTTCATCCTGGAGACGTGTCCTGCCCAACGCAGCTGTGTTCTCATCAACATGGCCTCTATACTTGTGACTGCTGCTTGCTCTAGAACAGATGTATTGGTCACAAAATCTGACCAGTGGATGTTTAGGATTGTACGGAGGCAGCATTGATGGAAGCGTTCTAGGAGATGCAGGTGGTGGCGGTAGATGACCCATAATTCGGAACCATACAGGAGAGTAGACAGCACTATGGCTCTGTAAACACTGATCTTTGTGCTTTTCTTCAAGTGTTTATTACGCCATACTCTTTTGTGGAGTTTTCCAAAAGCACTATATGGCTTTGCTAACCTGTTGTCTATCTCTCCATCGATCTTACCATCTGAGGAGATGAGGCTCCCTAGGTAATTAAACTGCTGGACTGATTTGAGCTCTGATTGGCCAATGGTGATGTGGGGATGATGGGGGACTTCCTGAGGTGCAGGTTGATGGAGGACCTCTGTCTTCTTTAAGCTGACTTCCAGCCCAAAAAGCTCAGCAGCATCTGCAAAGCAGGATATTAAACACTGCAGGGCTGCTTCTGCGTGGGCAACAAGGGCGGCGTCATCAGCATAAAGCAGCTCCCGGACAAGATGGTGTAAGGTCTTGGTGTGGGCCTTCAGTTGCCTTAGATTGAATAGACTTCCATCAGTACGGTATTGAATGTAGACATCGTCCTGATCATCAAGGTCTGCCGCGGCTCTTTGGAGCATCATGCTGAAAAAGACTGTGAATAGGGTAGGAGTGAGAACACAGCCTTGTTTCACACCATTCTTAATTAGAAAGGGCTCAGAAAGTGCATTGCCATATCTGACTTGGCCGTGCTGATCCTCATGGATGAGATGATCATTTTAAGGAACTTATGGGGACAACCTAATCGTTCCAAAATCTGCCACAGACCTTTTCTGCTCACAGTATCAAAAGCCTTGGTGAGGTTGACAAAGGTTACATAAAGACGTTTGTTCTGTTCCTTACACTTCTCTTGCAGTTGCCTGAGAACAAATACCATGTCTGTGGTACTCCTGTTGGCTCTGAAACCACACTGACTTTCAGGTAGGATTCCTTCTGCAATAGCGGGTATTAGTCTGTTCAAGAGTATTCTTGCCAGGATTTTGCCAGCAATGGAGAGCAGAGTAATACCACAGTAGTTTGAGCAATCTGATCTAATTCCTTTCTTCTTATACAAGGTGATGATGACTGCATCACGAAGGTCTGATGGTAGTTCACCGAGTTCGCAACAGCGCACCACAAACTCGTGAAATTTGGTGTGGAGTGCAAGGCCCTCATGTTTCCAGACTTCGGGTGGAATTCCATCAACCCCAGCTGCCTTGCCAGTTTTCACCTGCTGTATGGCCTTGAGGGTTTCTTCTAAAGTGGGGGCAGTATCCAATTCATACTTTATTGGTTGTTGTGTGATGGACTGAATTGCTGAGTCTTGGACTACACAGTTGGTACTGAAAAGAGTCTGAAAGTGTTCAGACCATCGATTCAGAATGGAGGTTTTATCTGTTAGAAGCGTTTGACCATCAGCGCTGAGTTGAGGGCTTTGGACCTGGTATGTAGGCCCGTATGCTGTTTTCAAGGCCTCATAGAAACCTTTGTGATCACCTATATCCGCACATAATTGAGTTTTTTCAGCTAGATCGACCCACCACTTGTTCTGGATGTCATGGAGTTTCTGTTGGAGCTTGCTGCATCCGAGACGAAAGGCTGTTTTTCTTGCGTGACAGGATGGCAGTGCAAGGTGTGCTTGGTGGGCGGTTCTCTTCTTCCTCAACAAGTCCTGGATTTCTTGATTGTTTTCGTCAAACCAGTCCTTGTTCTTCTTGAGGGAGAACCCTAAGGATTCTTCGGAGGATTACAGGATGCTGGTTTTAATATGGTGCCAAATTGTTTCAGGAGAGGAATCTGCAGAGTCTGTGGAGTGGTTTTCAAGCCTAGTTTGAAGGTTTGCCTGGAATCTCTCTCTTACTGTGGCTGATTGGAGATTGTTAACTTGGAGTCTTCTCCTTGGGATATTGCCCCTTTTAGGTTTGAATTTGAGATTGAAATTGAGTTTACAGCACACGAGCCGATGGTCTGTTTGACATTCTGTGCTGGGCATCACGCAAGTGTGGTAGACATAGCGGACATCTCTCCGTCGCACCAAGACATAATCGATGAGGTGCCAATGCTTAGATCGGGGGTGCATCCAGGTTGTCTTCAGACTATCTTTCTGCTGAAAGATAGTATTAGTGACGGTGAGTTGTTGCTCTGCACAGAATTCTAGCAGAAGTCGACCATTATCATTGCAGTTTCCAACACCATGCTTGCCTAATACTCCTTTCCAGGCTTCAAAATTCTTACCTATTCTGGCATTGAAATCACCAAGGATGATGATCTTATCATCTGCAGGCACCATTTGGGTAAGGCAGCTCAGGTCAGTGTAAAATTTATCTTTTTCAGCAGGGGCAGCTTGGAGAGTTGGGGCATATATACTAAAGATGACAACATGTTGTTTGTTGTGGAGTGGAAGGCATAGGGAGATAATGCGGTCAGAGTGACCTGTTGGCAGATTTTCGAGTTTTGGAACAATGGAGTTTTTGATCATGAAGCCGACTCCTGAGAGATGTTTTTCTGTTCTGGGCTTACCTGACCAAAAGAGTGTGTAACCAGCACCATGTTCTCTGAGGCTTCCTTCCTCATGGAGACGGACTTCACTGAGAGCAGCTATATCGATGTTAAGATGAGCCAGTTCATGGGCAATTTGGGGCAGAACGACGCTCAGGACGTCCGCTATCTGCAGAATCGAGCATGGTTCTGATATTCCAACATGCTAGAGTTAATTTAGGTACACCTTTGGAGGCAGGTGCGTGCCTTTGTCTTTTGATCTTTGTGCAACCGCGTTGGAAGAAGATGCCCATTGGCCTGCGGTTGACCAACCGGGTGAAGGTGGAGATGAGCTTTGTTTAGGCCACCTTTTCTAGGCCCCTCTCCGAGTGGAGCAAGCAGTGCTGTCCTTGAAAAGGCTACTTGGTCGTTCAGGGTGCTGCCCCAAGAGACTGTCATCTCTGGTCAGTCTCAAATGACCGATATCCTGAACCGCCTGCATGCAGCGTTGGGTCTGTGGCTTCCAGTGCACCTTTCACCTGCCATTTTGACCCTCGCCCGTCGCTACAGGGATTTTTGCATGTGGGTAAAGCCTTCAAGCCTGCGCAATGGATTTTTTAGGTGAGATGCAGTATGTGCGGAACTGAACCCACCCTTTAATCCTGAGGTTCATCTGCCAGGGCTGAGCGAGCTTGGACGGTGGCAGTGAGGTCCTCAGGACGTAGGTTTAATTAGAATGACCTTCTCTTAGATGGATGGCCTTACAGGGCTAAGCGAGCTCCATCTGCCCAGGTTTGGGATTAGAGTTGTCCTTCTCCTAGGATGACTGCCAGAAGGCTAACGAGCTCATCCTGCCCACAGATGTACTGTATCTGGCCCTACGGTTTTGACCTGTCTGGCATGGGTGACCCTACTGAAGGCATGTACCATCGCTAGCATAGCTCGCAACCCCATAGGATTACACAGGCTACGTTCCTGTTAGAACAGTTTGGGCAAGTTTTACATTTTCTACTTATTATTATCACCTAATTATATACAGTCATAAGGAGATACCCAGGAACAACCCTTTGTCCTGCCCACCCTGCCGAACCTGGGCAGTAGCTGCAGGTGAGCCAAAACCAAACAGACAAACAAACCGACCAACCGTTCTGGCCCCTGTACACATCCAAGGCTGGGGTGCCTTTCAAGGTCCCAGCTTGGCAGGAACCCCCATGACTGTAAAGGAACCCCACTATTCACCCTGATCATATCCTTCCTCCACTGTGTTAGCACGTATCTTAAGGCGCATTGCTCACCTGTGACAATTCATACAGGAGTGGCCCGCTCTCCCTCCCGCCAATCAGAGGACCCCCATGGCCCACTCGATACCCCTCCCCTCTCTTCCACCACCCCCACTCCCCTGTACCCCTCCTCCCATCCCCTGTACCCCCCTCCCCCTTCCCCCCTGAACCTGGAACGGCAAACCTCAGTGTGCTCCGAAGCTGCTCTCTCCTCCTCCACGGGCGTGCAGCAATTGCTGGTGAGGCTCCCCCACTCTCTCTCTCACCTCTCCTGTTGCGGCTGCACCTGGGGCCTGATCTGCGCGCGCAGAGCATGCGTGGGGCCAGGGGGGGACTCCCAGCCAGCCCAGGACCCAATGGGCTTTTGAACTCCAAGGTAAAATATATTCTGGCTGTTTCATCCATGTGGTACCTGACGTATCTAACCTACATCCTAGCTCAGGCCCTCCAATTCTTCCTTGAAAACTATACAAGTTTCAGAAATGTGATGGCTACCCAGGGAATGGAAGTGGTTTGCTCAGTGGTTTTGCTAATGAGGATGATGCTTCCTCACCCATTGTGGTGGTTTGAAAAACCTTTTCTCTGAGGTAGTAATGAAGAATGGTTTGCCCCACTGATAATACTGGACCAATCAATAGTCCACGTGCGCCCTACGGAAATTACATGCCCACAGAAACGGAAGAGAAGGTGGTGAAGATAGTGTAGAAGGTAGGTAGCCATGATCTGAGCCACAAGGACGCAGGGGACCAGTGAGCCCCTCTGGGGGCCAAGGGGCCCTTCTGGGGCCCCCAGACCCCAGCTGAGGTCATGGGAGACCCGGTATAGGGTCAAAGCTGGACCGGGTCCCTTAATCAAGAGCTGGAAAAGTTTCCTTACTGTGAGCAGCAGCAGAAGACATTGAAAGTGGCAGCAGAGCAGTCCTGAACAGAGACAGCGATGGCTAAAAGCCAAAAGATAGCCAGTAGCAATGAGATAACGTGAAGCCAGCTGAAAGACACAGAGATGGCAACAAAACAGAGGTAAACTCAACAGAGCTGGTTTGGGGTAAGACTGTATTATTTTCCCAAAACCAGAGACTCTCTGAAGAGGAGGGGTGGACTTCCAAACCCTTAGGGAGTCCCGAAATGCAGCAGCAGCTAGAGAGAGAGAGAGAAAGGAGCTGAAAACCCGGAGTTTGTCGTGAGAGCTGAGCCAGGACGGAATGTGGAGGAGGTGGTCGTGCCCTCTGCTGCTGCTGTTGCTGTTTCTATCAAGCTGTTGAGCTGGGACAGAGCAAAAGAGCATTGGTGAGACTGAACTGAAAGCTGCTTTCAATGTTCTAACCGAAGAGGAGTGAAGATCTACAAGGAAATCCCCCAAAGGCTCAGGCTCGGGGTTGAAATTTCCGCAGAGTAAGAACAAAAATCCTGACTGCCATACATAAATCTGCTGCCTCAGGAAAATGAAGGACACTAACCAGTGCCACAAAAAACTGAAATGAAGGAACTGTGGCCTGAGAGGTGATAGACTTTTCTCTTTTCTTCTTGGACTTTTATTAAAGAAGAGGAGAAATTTAATTTAATGTAAATATATATATGTGGGTGTAAATAAACCTTTGTAAATATTTTCCCCTTCCCCCAATAACGAATGGTTGTGTTTTGTCTGAAAACTCTCCACATGGGGTGAAAAAGATATCAAGTCCATACCATCACTAAACGCTCTCACAGGGGCAAAGTGGGAGGGGGGGGCTTGAACTTAAAAATTAGATTCTTGGGCGTTTCAAACCACCACACCCATGCAAACTACAGAGGAACCAGAAAGAGAAGGTATCTGCATAGATGGAAAGGCTTAATGAGAAAGGACAGTGTGCATCATGTAAATCAAGCAGGAGTCTTTTAAAGCTCTCTTCCTTTTAGTTAGAATACTGTGAGGGAGCAATGGCTCTCCAGAAGCCCTGCAAATTCCTACCTGCCTGCAGATCATTGTTTTCTAGTCTTCAAGTTTTTCTATTTCTGTGGCTTCACCTGGCTCAGATATTCTTATTTGGAGGTACAGGTGCTCATGTATGTCTTTCAGACCATATTTTCAGGCTGGCCTGAATCTGTGTGACTGTGGTAGAGGCGAAAGATAGTCATATCTTCAAGTGTATCCTCCCCTCCCCCAACATACTCCCTCTCCCTTCCCAATATCTCTCATGTTCAACGTGTTTTGTCTAAGATAGAAACACCAGGGGGGTATTGCAGGAGGAACTGACTGGATGATTGCACAGTTAATTTATTCCAGAGATGGGGAAGTTGTTTGCATTGACGTTGGTGCACATTGGCCTGTAAAAGGCTATGAAATGCCGATGGAGACTGGAACAACTGGGTCTCCCAAGATTGCAGGAAGCTTCTGTGTGCATATCTTCCTGCTGACCTCCCCCTATCCCTTCCTGCCCCTTCCCGCCTGAACACTCAGTTTTGGATGCATGAGTAAATTCAGCCCCGTGTTTGGGTACCTTGCAGCTGATCAGCTCCTGCTGCAATTTGTGCCACCCCCGACATGCTCCATTTCACCAGCACTAGAGTTAAATTCTCCCCCTCTCCCAAGAGCTGCAGATTTTATTCCAGCTGCCCTCCTTTCTGGGCAGGTTTGCTAGCTATTACTGACTATATGACGATTTGGTATGACTTCCAACATTTTAAAGGAGAGATGGAAGCTTTGTTGATTGATACTGATCCAAACTAAAGATTACATTTACTGCTCAGTAACCACTTAGCAACGATGTAAATTCATGCTGTGTACAGAGCAGGTCACACGCTCCTGTTGGTAAGTACCTGTGGGGTAGGAAGAAGTGGGGAGGCATTTCAAGAGATGGCAAATTTAATTCATGGGTTTCTGCAGGGAGCCATTGAGACTCTTGCTCTTCTTTCGTGGCATCTTCTACAACCCTGGCAGCCTGTGCCTGGCTCCTTGGCTTCACCTGGGCCAAGTGAGAGGCCACAGAGTGTAGGAAGGCAGTGCACTTGGGCCAGATTTGCCATGATGCTGTAGGAGAGGTGAGCAAAAGAGGTCTGTCCTGGAAAACAACATTTACGGCCTCACTAGGAAGATAAAGCAATACAAACCTTAAACTTTGAGTTGTTGCCATTCAGAAAGGCTTTTAGTTTGTAACATACCACAGTTCACCTTGCTGGCCATGCTCCTGGGTGCAGAGCACTCTTGGTGGGTAGTTGCCTGTGTCGCCCTCTGAGGGAAGTCCCTGAACCCGCAGGAGACACCAGGGAGATGTTGGGAGGGACTCACTTACTCGCTGGCATGTCCTTGATCCAGACTTGGGGCAGCAGGCAGTCTCCACCTGCACCTGCAGGCAAGCAGGTTTTGTTTTGCTTCAGTGGTGGTCAGTGCTCACTGTGCCTACACTGGCTGCAGGCGGCAGTGCTGGGAGAGCCCAGGGGAACAACAGCACAGACTGGCACTTCAGAGGTACAATCCCTGTGTTCTGTCTCCTTCCTTCTCACAAGATCCCAGCAATGGCAGGAGTCAGCAGCCTGGGTTCGAGCAGGCTACACAGCTGGGTCCCTTGGTGCTTGAGGCAAATTGAGGCTGGAGAACCCCACTGGGGAAAGAGGCAGCCAAGAGCCTGCTGTGTCCTGGGCAGTGTGAACAGCACATTACGATCCTGTGGTATGGAAGGGTCCCACAGAAACCAAGGAGAAACGACACTCTCACTGCAATGCCCTCATGGGGCAGTTCATGCACACCCCTAACATAAGAGCACAGCCTAACATACGACTCCACCCCATAACCCAAAATTGTGCTTAAAAAGCCTCCTGCATATAAAGTCTTAAATGAAGCAATGAAAAAAAACAAGAATACAAAAAAACCCAAGAATACAGGTACCAGAGCTTTATTAGATGTTTCACTGTGTACAAAGAAACTGGATTTCATATTACTTTTTTTTAACTCTAAATACACATTCTTGTCATAAAAATTCACATTTGCTATAGAGAACTGTAGGCATTTTTTACACAACATTTATTAAAGTACCATTGAACAGATCCTAAAACGAGAAGGTGCAGCTCTGTGAACCTTTGTGGGCACAACACACAGGGAGCTCCATGTCCTCAGTGTTACTCAATCATCTTTCCCACCAAAACGGAGAAGAGTCATTCAAATGCATTAATGCTCATTGGGAATAATAAGGCTTCTGTACAGAGACCCTGAACAGTGTCAGGAGGCAGTGTGGCAATAACATCCTAATAATCATCACCCAGATGATCCTAAAGCTACTGCTGACTGAGGCAGTCAAAAACTTAACAACTGTCCTGGCAAGCCCAAATAACTTTTATTTTTCTTCTTAAAACTGTGGTTTTAACCACAGATTTTTATTTTCAGTAATAGTTATTACACATAACCTTAGGATTCTGCTTTAAGGTTCTCAGCTTCACAGCAAAACTAATCGCAGCTACTCAAGGAATCTCTCTCAGTCAAACTGACATTTTTAGGACCCAGGGCTGAGGGAAGAAGCTAGTACTTGCCATCTCACTGCAGAAAAAAACCCCATAAGTGTACCTCCATCTTAGGAGATATGCATTGGCCAAGCTGAGGCCCATCTAAGACGATGCATGTGCCCAACTTATAGTGTGGAGATAAATTATCCTGGGACATCAGATGAGGTCCACTGCCATCTTTTAGCCCCACACTTAGCATCTTATAAGAGCATGTGGACTGCTACAGGGTACTGAGGTTGACAAATTTCTAATATTCACAGCTGGCAGGTAGAGGGATGTGTATGCAGAAGTTCAGATAAGGAGCATGAGAAGAGGCAAAGGAGAGAAGTGGAAAGATGCTGCATTTTAACTAGACAAAGATAACAGAAGAGGGTCTGAAATCAGACTTCTGCTTTCCCTCAGTAACTGTTCACGTGGGTCTGACTGAAGCTGATTTCACATCAAATGTGCTGCTGTAGGGCAAGCACCCTTTGCCTACTCTGACCAGCCAGGCACAAGGTGGACCCTCTGTGTGTTTAGTTAGTACAACTTTCATAATTACCCTTGGCTTCATGCAGAGGCATCTTAGAAAGAAATCATGAAGCGACAGCTAGACCTGGTTGTGGGAATGGTAGAGGAGTCATACCTGTAGGCAATTCCTAAGTAGGTCCTGCCAGCCACAGGGAAATTATTATAGCTTGTTTTTTTTTAAAGCTGCCATGACTCCTGAAAGCTGAATGCTGTATATGGGCAGGCCAGGCTGATCAGGCTATCACACTTATAATTTTCACATAAGGATTTTTACAGTCCAACCTACACTGGAGCAGTGTTCAAAGCTCTTCCTGCAAATTTAAAGCTATGTTCCAACACAGGACATGAGCAGTATTGCATAGCATCCAGGCACTTCCTTAAAGCCAGGATATCCCCATCCTCCTGTCATGACTGTATTCCAGAAGATGAATTTTAGGCCACTCAATTACATGATTACAATTCCCACTGACTTCAGCAGGAGTTGTGTGTGCGCAGAAGTGATTTAATCTGTAACACACTGGAAACCATGTCTTTGCCACCTTGTACAATCAAGGTAGTTGATCAGGCAAACATCCTATTCTTAGTGTACAAATATGTAAGTGAGCTCCAAGTTACTTCAAGTTTAACTCCTTAGTGCCAAAAAGTGAGGGAGTCAGCTCTATGGACAACCCTTGGTAACATCTGAAACAGAACTGATAATTATGAGATTTAACAATATTATACTAATGCATTAAGGCAGGTTACATAACTGCCCTTTTCCTTTAGGATTAATTATTATTTCCTTGTACACTGTAGACAATTCATAATCCCATACACACATATACCTACGAAACAGCAGCACAGTAAAAACTAAATAGACCACTGAACTCCAACATACTTGTAATCAATACATTGCACATACTATACAGCATATTTTAAACCTCATCATTGGGTAAACATATACAATTCAGAACAACATTGACTGTATGTAACACAGAAGCTACCACTGAGATATGGCAAATACATTATACACTATTAGCTTTTACTTCACTGAAAAAGAGTTTAGAACTTTAAAATGGTGTTACCTGACCTCTTGAAATCACCAAATAGCCTAATCAGTTGCTAATAAGTAGTGCTTCATATACTAAATTCAGGATAGACAGCACTGGAACTGTGTTTTCAGGGCACTCTGCCTTTTTTATTTTGTGGAATGAACCTCCACAATTTTAAATTTCCTTTGCAACACAGCATATACTTACTACACACTGACTATCTGCTCCCTCTCATCTCAGGGTAAAGGCTTAATAGCTACTTTGAAGTTAGCAGAAATGGTCTAGATTTGTATCAGTAATGACTTAGCCTAGCATACAGGATCATTCCCTCTCATGCATGTATGCATATACATTTATATATACATACATGTGTACGTTTAAAAGAATGGTTTGTAGATTTGAAACCTACAAAACCAGTAAAGTATCCAACAGCCAAAAAAAATGCAAATAACCCACTAATTTTAAAACCAAGCTCCTGTGGTCTCATTCTGATTTACCCCTCACCAAACCAGGCAGGAACTGGACTCCAGGAATCACCTCCTGTTTGGTCCAGATTGCTGCAGGTTAGATCAGTACTGAACAAAGATGTCTCAGCATGTGTAAACTGAAAAATGGAGCCAGGTGGGTCTACACCAGCTGAGACACTCTGTGTGTGTAGCACAGTCGCCATTTTTCATGTGTGGCTGAAAAGAAAGGATCAAGTAATCACATAAAAATGTCAGAAAACAACAGTACTTGATGTATATATCATGACCATAGCAGGGGGAAAATGAGCATAGGAAGCAAAAAAATGTTCTGGCAGTCAACGACGTGACAGTTTGAGTAAATAGATGCTTATGCAGATGAATAGTATAGACAGGTCTTTCTCCTTGATGGGCTGATTACAGTCATCTCATTGCCCATGCAAGATTCCTCATAATACATATGAAGAAACCTTCCACATTAATAAGGTCAGAATAACACATCTGACCCAGCCCAGCAAGCACGTTTCTGGTTGAAATCAAAGAGAGCTTTAGCTGCATATGGGTGGCAAAACTGGGCTCTTGAGTGGTCCAGTTGTGCTGCATAGTACTTTCTGGCTTGTTCTTTTTTGGCAAGATCCCCAAACAATATCAACAGGGAGTGCATCTCTATCAGGACTTAGAGTTTTGGGCCCTCACAGATGAAATCTTCAGAAGAGCATGGATAGCATATCCCCAAATGCACTTTTTTCTTTTAGTAATTAAGGCAAGATTGTTTACCTGTTCCTACCATAAAGTGCTGTGCTTCTCCAATAGAAAGATCGACAGCTAAACAAAAACATACTTTTCTGACCAGAATTTAACATTTTGCTAGTATTTTCCCCCATTAATGGAGAAACTATATGATTTGTCTATTACTGGTTTTTTTCAGAGGATTTTTTTTTGCTTTGCTTTTTCTTTTTCATTTATTTCCAAATGACAATTAGAATAAAACTGACACTAAGCAAATATTTCATAACAACGCTAACAAACTCTAGATAGCTCTATACTTATTCATATATACAGGCACACACACATACACACTTTATTAAAATACAGCAGAGCATTTGCCTTGAGTACACCTCTTTGTAAGCGAAAAGCCTAGTGTAGCTGGTGTGTGATGCCCTGATTTGAGCAGGGGGTACCAGCAGGAACCTGGTGTTGATGCTCTCAGATGCAACAGAATTTCAACTAGAATCCAAAAAAAGAAACCTAATTTTTACTCCACCCAAAGATTCAGATCACTTTACTATGTTAGAAGGATAGATTAACTCTTTTGACTATATTTAAGCAGCTGAAGGCTCACAGGAAGAGTGTCAAAGCAACTAAATCCAGCTAAACGGAAAATTGAAAAAAGCATTTCACACCACACTGCCAATAAATAAGCAAAGATTTTCACATTTCTGTATAGGACACCCACACAGGTGTGGGTTCAAAAATATATTTTCATGTTTCATTTTATGCGTCTGTTACATAAATTTTACTAGGAGAGCTTGTGGAAACCCAAAACAAAGTGTATCAACCACCCCACATCTTGCTTAGTTGTGCGTGAAAGTCCTATCCCTTGTTCCAATGAAAAGATAAACTGGGACTCTTAGGTAAATTTTTGGGGCAGTCTGGATAAAGTTCAAATGCTGTAAAAAACCTAACTGGCTTCGATCACAGATTTCACTGAGGATGACTCTTACAGTCCTAACATACACAGAAGAAAACGCTATTGAAGGAGGCATCATGACTTTATAACAGCTATATGGTTTTTTTCAAACAAATTTATAATACTCCTGTCCGGAACCACCAATATCATTATGCAAGTGTGCACGGATGTCTTTGTGTCACATACATACATTTAAAGTGTCATTATACTACACACTTAACATTTTTCCTTACAGTACACACATACGTGCACACACATTTTTCCAAGGCATCCTCTCTGCATAAAATATCAGCAAGTGTCCTTTTTATTCCACTTCCTAAACTAAAACCAACAAAAATTCTATAACACCCCTGTAGCCCAACTGTTCAATAAGACCATTTTGGATTTTCTAAACTCTGATGGGAGATGGTAGCCATTATCATCTGACAGAAAATAGCAAAGGATTGTATCATGCCATTCTCCTCACTCAACCAAAAGTTCTAGTAATATCAATGTAAACTTGACCTTAGTTCTAGCCCATAAATCCCTGCAATATCTCAAAGAGCGTTTTCCTTGTAAGATGTAATAGCATCTGTTGTTTTGCACAAATGAAATGTTTTGCTTTCCAAAGTTGTGTACCTATGTATTGATGTGTGTGGGAGATATGACTGATTGCGTTTTATCCAGTTAGGTGTCATACAGTTGCAATGCTCTCAGTTTATAAATCACTAAGTTTTTAATATATTTTTTATATGTGTTTCATTAAAAGTAGGATGATCAGTGATTCTGTTGCTAGAACAGTGCCATTCAGTAGACTTTCAATCTTGCGTTATGCAGTATTATATCTGACAACTTAAAGACTATAAAGTACTGCTATTTGGTAGAATTGAACTACTACATTCTTTACCACAGAAGTTTTTCACTGATGAAACTGGCACTGATTTTTTGTAATCAGTGAAGTGTTCTGTTCATAGCTGCCTTAAAGAGAGGCTTAGACTGTACCTATCTTTTTTTAACTGCAGTTTCAGTCCTGCAGAAATGAGGTTTCCACTATGGGACAAAATACGGCACATCTTATAGGGCACACAACTTACCGATCTTATGATCAATCCATACTAAACACAGGACATTTTCCTATTAAATTCAGTGGATACTGGATCAAGCTGTTACATAATATTAATCCTGGGAAGAAGTGGTGCTCCAAGCTGGCTTAAGTGTGTTCCTGCTAGAACCAGGGAAAATATGCACCAGCAGGTGTCCCTCTGGGGTCTATATTATGACTAGTGTTATTCATTTATCTTCATTAATGATATAGATGAAGGGATTGAGTTGCACCCTCAGCAAGTCTGCAGATGACACCAAGCTGAGTGGTGTTGTTGACACACCTAAAGGACAGGACGTCATTCAGAGTGACCTGGACAAGCTCGAGAAGGGGCCCATGGGAACCTCATGAGGTTCAACAAGACCAAGTGCAAAGTGCTGTACCTGGGTCGGGGCAACACCCGGTATCAACACAGGCTGGGGCATGAGCAGATCAAGAGCAGTCCTGCTGAGAAGGACTTGGGGATGCTGATGGATGAGAGGCTGGATATGAACTGCCATGTGCACTCACAGCCCAGAAAGCCAAATGTGTCCTGGGCTGCATCCAAAGCAGTGTGGGCAGCAGGTCGGGAGAAGTGATTCTGCCCCTCTATTCTGCTCTGCTGAGACCCCACCTGGAGCACTGTATCCAGCTCTGGAGTCCCCAGCACAGGAGGAACATCGACCTGTTGGAGCAAGTCCAGAAGAGGCCACCAAGCTGATCAGAGGGATGGAGAATCTCTCCTATAATGAAAGGCTGAGAGAGGTGGGTTTGTTTAGCCTGGAGAAGAGAAGGATTAAGCGTGACCTAATGGCGGCCTTCCAGTACCTGAAGGGAGCCTACAAGAAAGATGGAGAGGGACTTTTTACAAGAGCATGTAGGGACAGGACAAGGGGGTTTCAAACTGACAGCAGGTTTAGATTAGATATTAGGAAAAAATTCTTTACTGTGAGGGTGATGAGGCACGGGAACGTGTCGCTGAGAGAAGCTGTGGATGCCCCATTTCTGAAGTGTTTAAAGCCATGCTGGAGGGTGCTCTGAGCCCTGGTCTAGTGAAAATTGTCCTGCTCATGGCAGGGGTGTTGGAACTAGATGATCTTTAAGGTCCATTCCAACTCAGGCCATTCTATGATTCTGTGATTACAGAGTTAGGCCAGTATCACATTATCTGCTGGCTTGACCTGAGGCAGAAACATTGGAAAACCCTATTTTAAGAATGAAAAGCAAGCAGGATTTAGTCTGTGCTCTGTGCAAGCTACACAGTACATCATGTTTACTGTCCACTTATTATGGTACATAACACACCATGTTTACTGTCCACTGATTATGGTATGTAACACATCATGTTTACTGTCCACTGATTATGTGTGTGTTAAAGCATGACCTTGGATTCACATCACAAAGGCATTTAAACCTGTAGCTCATTGATAAATACGATCGGTTAAACCACCTAAGAGATGAAATGTAGCAGCTTAAAATTTTCATGCCAGATATACTGCCCTCAGTCTCCCAGTGTAACGCTCACACCGCTGGGAATCCTGCTGTGAGCAGGAAGAGGACAATATACATCCCTTTGCAACAAGTTTCTTGGCACTGTTCATAACCACAGAAGACACATGAATCACATTTGGTACCTCATGGAGAACCTGTAAATGGCCTTCTTTCATCAAACACTGTAAACATGTTTAGTTTTGCTCTTCACATGAAACACAAATGTGATAAATGATCATAAATGATGAAAACATTTTCCTTATGCTTTCCACTAAAGCCCTAAACACCTCAGAGTGTTACAAGAAGATGAGTGTTTTACAATATAAGTCTTTTAGAATACAATCTTTTTTTTTTAATGCAAAATAATGCAACAACACATATATCACAGTACTATCAGGTAGTGTCATCTTCACCTTCACCCAGGGCGTAGTTGAGCTTTATGACTGTGCTGATAAAGTCACCAAGTTCTACAAAATCTGCAGTGATAATATTCACACCACTTTCTCCTGCCTTCTGAGTTCGGACCCACTCCATCATCGCAGGAAGCGCCCTAAGGAGAAAAGAGGAACAATAATTAGTCATAAATCAACGAGACAAATGCATTGAGGCAGGATTTACCAACAGTGACTCCCATCGATCTTACTTGGTTTCTAAGTTTTCTCTGCTACCATGTGAGAAAGGACTCAGGCTTTTTGAAAACTCTTTTTTTTTTTTTTTTTTGTAATTTTCATTCTCTGTGGAAATAATATGTTGATCATATTTCAACTTCTCAATAGAAAAGAATGGAAGGAAGATCATATAGGCTCAGAGTAATTACTGATTTTGCCCAGGGACAAGGGAATGGACCAGATACCTTTTTGTTATCATCTGGCCACATGACTCCATGAGAATTGTTTACAGAAAAAGAAATAACAGAGCACTCAAGCCATTTAAAGCATGTTTGACACATTGAAGGAAATGGTGAAAATAATATTTTGAGAGACACTGGAGCAACCATGACTTCTACAGTGTAAGTACAGCATATACCACAATACCTTTTCTTCCACAGTATTGACATCTCAGCCATGAATTATATTTAATCCTACCAATTCTTTTCTAAGATGTCATATTTTTATTATGTCAGATTATTTTATTATTATCCAGATCCCCAGGAATACTGGGATGCAAAAGATGCCTGCCTAACTGGGTTTGTGAATGTACAGAAATTTTTCTGATCTGTGAAAATACAAAATAACAATCACAAAAAATATCTATGGGAAAATAAAAGGCTCCTTAGGCCTGCTGAGGAAGTCAAACAGCAAAATCCAGTTTTCATAAGAAAGAAGTTAAGAGAATTCAAAAAAAACCAAGGTACAGATTTTTTCAGAGAAAGGGCATTTTTCAGAGAAAGGGTAATTGACCACTGGAGCAAAATCCCAATGACTGTGACAAACTCTGCAGCACTTTAAGTCCTTAAATCAAGCCTTGATATTGTTCCAAAATTATACTCTTGGTCAACCTCAAGCTGCTGAGTTAAATAAAAGAACCTAAGGTCTGGGCAGGGCTGCAGTGAGTTTAGATGAACATTGTGTTCTCCCTTTGCTCCAAGGTCTATAAGTATGTGATTGCCCCTCAGTCAGCATGTTGTGCAGCCTTTTTCACAGGGGCAAGGTACATGTAAAATTTTGGCCTGACAATAATTTAAATCAAGCTGAACATGCTGAACCTAAATCTGCTTTCAAAAGCTTTAGATCTAAAGAAAAGAGAACTATTGGCAGACACAGATTGTACTTGTCAGTGGCTACTAGAATCAGTTAGTGTTTAAAACAGAAAAAAACCCCAAGCAGTTATAATTATATGCCTCTGATTTTACAGGAGAAAGCACAACACTAACATTTTGCTTCATCAAGATGTACTTGAATCCACCATAAGATTCACATCTAAGGCCAGCAAAATATTTTATTTCAGTCATTGATTCAGTATGATTGAATGCACACCACCTCATAAAACTGAACTGAAGCACTCTGCTGTTTATGAACCCAGTCAGCACCTTTAGATTTAAGTCTATGCAATCCTGGGGAGCTGCACTCTGCGGAACTGTAACAGGCACAGGTTAGGTGTTAAATACCCAGCAATGCTGGGCTGCTTGAAAAGATCTGCAAGCAACAAGAACCAGGACAGATCTCAGCAGAAAAGCATAGACCACCAAGGCCATAAAAGGCGGCTCAGAGCATCTGTAAACTCCACTTCATCTTCACATGTGAGATGTACTGCTGAACTCTGGACAAAGACACAAGGTTGAACTTAAAAGATGGCAGTGTGTTGCCTTTGTATTTAATACCATCCTATTTAAGCCCAAAGAGTTTGGGGTTTAAAAGTGAACTGATTGATTGTAGGCAGGCACAGATTTTTCCTTCCTTCCCTCTGTATAAGTTGATGACCTTGATATTTTACACCCCCTTGAGGCAGAGTTAACTTCTTTTGGTGTCTTTCATTTGTTCTGGAGCTATTTCTGATGTAATTCTGCCTTCAAACCATAGAGTTTGCTGTCCATACACCTACCCATACTGATCAAAATACCGTTTTCCTTTTCCTAATGTATTCTTATTAAGCCAGCCTTCAACAAAGTCATGCCCCCTTTTGATTAGTGCCTTATCTTAAACTCAGTCTGCCCTGACATTTCTTCTGCAGTCAGGCTTGACAGTTGAATGGGTTATTTCTCTTTTATTGATATTTTACACAGGACACAGTTGCATGATCCCTTGCTCATATGCATATTGTTAGATAAAGTAATGGAAATCTTTCGTTCATGAGATTAGAGAGCATTTAAAGATAAGTCAGAAATGAATCACATTATCAAACAAAAAGCTTATTTGCACAGCAAAGCCAAATAACACAATCTTGTACAAAAAGACAACTGAAGAAAAGTTTTCACTGACCTGAAAGATTTGATCTAGGCTACGTGACTCTATTTATGATAGAAATTAATACAAAAACCCATACAGGTCATCTTTCTCCTATAGTGCCATCTTGAAAGTGGATTACACCAATCACTGTAAGAAACCACATTGTTCAGTTTCAGTACAAATATCTCACATGCTCACAATAATTATTAGAATAAGCCTGACTTAACATTCCTCAGGGTGGTAGCAGTAAAAACCTTGTTCACCCCTTACTTTTCATTTCCAAATTGTGCCTCAAACTAGTGATTGCTCTCACCGAGGGTTTTAGTCAGGTGAACAAACCACCTACGTGACTGTGCTCATAGAAACCCAGCATGTGCCATGGTCTTCATAGATGTTCTTGTGCTGCGCTCTGTCAGACACAGGGGAAGCTTCTAGAAACTTCTCACAGAAGCCACCCCTGCAGCACCCCCCGCTACCAAAACCTTGCCATGCAAACCCAATCCATCATGCAATGTTGATAAGAAATTATTTTACACATGAGCATATATGCCCAAGCCCCTGAGTCTGCCAACCCTGACAGCATTACTGCCTCTGTGTTAGGCAGATCCCAGCTCTCCTGCAGAGGATGTCCATGCTTTAGGATCTCACTGCAGCTCCGGCAACAATGTGGCACCAGTCTGGGTTCAGATCCAAGCTTGCAAGGACTGAGGAGAACCCAGCCATGTGAGCACAGACTACACTTTTAGATGCTCAAGGTTTGTAATCTCTGCTGTTACCCCAATAACTACAGAGGCATAGTCATACATTCAAAGTCCATTGTGTTAGTGTAATGATTTTTCCTAAAAAAACAGAGTCATGCTTGTAATAGTGACAGCAATGCCACCATTGAAGTTGCATGCAGGACAGGCTCTGGCTCCCCTGAGGACAACCTCAAGCCTTTCAGTCCTCCAGTGACTCAGCTGCTCTGCTGTAAATTATACAGAGGAAGCTGGATGAGTTGATCAGGAGTCCTGTTATGGGGTGTCAGCATCTTGAGTAAACACTCTGAAGGCCACAGAAGATGAACAGTCTTACCTTAACATGCTACAAACTAAGAGCCAGGCAGCAGGAAAAACTGACAGATGCAGAATACCTGCAGCCCTTTAAACTTACTGAGTCTGCTGCCTTCCACAGCTGGTCCAGTCCAGCCCTTATGCCCACAGTCCCAGTTCTCAAAAGGAATAATTTCTAATTCCTAAGGGTTTCAAAGCCATGTGTAACCCCGAGGCACAGGCACAGAAGAGAGCTGCTTGTCTTAGCCTAGAGCCAGGGTGGAGGTAGTAGGGGTGCTCCTTAGCAAGACCTGTCCCAGGAGAAAGAGAGGAGTCTTTTCCTCTCACCCTACTACCTGGGGCACTGTTTTCATCCTGCTGCAGCTCCACTGTCCTGGGTTCCAGTTGGCCAGATCTGACCCTGCCAGGCAGTGCAGCACTGCCCCACAAACCAGCATCTGAAATCAACTCCCTTTTCCACATCCCTGGCAGAAGTGGAGGAGCTAGTGGCACTAGTAGTGCAGGAAGGAGAAAGATACAGGACTGGTGGGCTTTAGCTGTGGCACGGGAGGATGAGAATGGCATGTTACCTGGGTTTGACAATAGATTGAGATCAGGAATCTTGGTGATAAATTTTCTGTCCTGAAGGAATATGTAGACTATCTCATTTTCTTGCACTGACTGGAAACCAGGAGGTACCAGACTGCTGTCCCTCCCTCCCTCCCAGAGTGATGGGAGGAAAGTGATGTGACTGATCTGATGTGGAAGAACCTCATAGAAAGGGTCTGGTCCAGCCTCAGCCACCACCACCACACCTCAGCATCAGCAGCCAGATCCATCCCACCACTCACGCTGCCCAGCAGATTTCTGGAGTGACCTTTGCACCTGCCAAAAAGACTGCATGAGAAGGGAAAGACTGGAGGAGATCTGCATAGTAGGGACCTACTGATGCTGAACAATGCAATGTCATGCAGAGGTACTTAATGTAGCTGTATTCCTTCTGAGACCAAAGCATTTATCTCTAGGTAGCACCTCAATAGGTCAGTCAGAGGTACTCATAATTTGGACATGACCTGGGTATCATGATGGCTTACATCATGATTGCAAACATACCTACATCATTTTCAGCCTTTTTTTTAAGGAGCTGTATACTTTCCCATATAGCACTGCTATAGCAATTTTCATTTACAACCCAGTAAAATCTAGGCTCAGCTTTGACACTTATTTTATTACTTCTATTTTCCTTGTTCTGCCTGCTTGCTCGCATAAGCAGAAATATGCACAGGTTTATTTTTAAATTTTTCTCCTCTTTCAGCAACAATTTTCTGATGCATTAAAGGAACTCAGCTGAGAAATGCTGACCTAAATCTAAACAAAATAGGCATAGACCTTTTCAAAACTACTGAATATTCAAGGCCTCTCTTTTCTTTAAATCTATCAAAGCTCTCAAGTGGACTTCAATGACATTGAATTTTGTTTAAAAAATAGTAATTAAACATTCAAGTAACTTCAAGCAGCGAAACTGTAAGCTCCATTAAAAGCTTTCAGAAAAAAAAAATTACCTAATTACTTGTATTAAAATCTGCTTTAAAAAAGCTGTTCATAGGTATTTTAGTTCAGAAAGAGGGTTGATCATTTGGGTTTTTTTATGTCTGAGTCATCAAAGGCTGACAATGTGACAGAAGACTAATGACAGCAGCACTCTAAGACAGGACCTCCCGTGGTGAAACAGCCATTCCTCTCTGCAGAGCTTTCAGGGAAAAGGAGGAGAAAAAGCAACTTTGCAAACACAAAACAAAAGAGCTGTTTGCTGTTTAGAGTTTGATCACTAAAAGCAGAGAACAGGTTTTCTTTGGGAGTGCAAGGAGTCACTAAGAGAAATTAGTCTCATTCACTAATGCTGACTAGCATTAAGTCCCCATTACCAATAACACCAGTGAGAACTGCAGCAGGTCCCTTTGATCAGGGCAAAGTGACATGTGGCATTTCTTCCCCCTCCAGCGAAGCACACACCCTCCCTCCCTGTAGCCTTTCTAGCAAGTTGGTGTTACTGTTCAACAAAAAACAGAACCCCTCTGCATGAGGACGTACTCACACAAGCCTGAATAGGAATCCCTATAGTCCTTAACTTTCCCCTGCTCCATCCAATTTTACCAACCTTTGCAAGAACACTGAATTCTGGAGCCGTAACTCAGCACATGCTGACTTTGGCTTTTCAAGGATGCTGAGATTCATCGCTCCAGTGGGAGCAGTGAATGTCTTGTGTGTCACTGAATCATAAAAATCACGAATGGAAAGAACTTTGAAAAGTCATTCAAGTTCATCCAGCCCACCTTGAGCAGGATCAGCTACATGAAGATGAGTGATACAAATCACTCCTGGAAAATGTTCAATTTAATCGGTACTTACAAACTTTCTCTATATTCAGAATATCCCTATATAAAAAACCTTATACACCCTCATTACCTCCAACTGGACTAACCACAAATGAATGCCACCAAAATGACAGCATTAAGGCATGCTGCTCAAGAGTGTTCACCATGTCCTCACTCTGCTCCTGCTAAAGATTTACTCTTCATCAGTAAATAAGTTTCCCTGTAGAGGATGAACCTTAGGTACCATTCCACACTATATAATTCTACCATAATTTTATCTGTGATAAAACTAGTTTAAAAGGTCCTCTTTTATATGCCAGCTGTTTATTTCTGCTCCCTGATCAAAATTTACAATTCTCTCAGTTGTGCTAATAGATCTGTAGAGGTAAAATAAAAATAGCACATGGAAATGGTCTGGATTAAGAGAAACACAACAAATATTTTTGCTCCCTCTCTGTCCCTAATTCACTGACAAGATTTGATTTATAACAGGTCAGGTCCTCCCAAATTGCTGAATTGAGACAAACAAGGAACAAACGAACTGAAGCACAGAGATTTACATGAGCTCCACACAAACAGGCTGGGAAGGAATTCCACAAATGCGCTTCCATACCCCTCAGATCCTCTCTAGGCAGCAGTAGCATTGTCATAAATTTGGCACTACCAAGGTCAGGATGAATAGAACTAGAAAATTTGGACAACACTGGGTAGGAATTTCTTTCCCTGGATCCTCAATGAACGTTCAGCTGACATGTTATAAGAACTACCTACATTAACCTCCAGCAACACTGAATTTATTCTTCTGAAAAAATTGTCTGCAATTCAGTCATCTCCAATTGCTGTATACAGTTTGGAAACACATCTAATCAGATGACACAAACAACTGTGCTGGGGTCAGATGAATCTTTTAATGTAACTGATCTTAGCAGCATACTCTTCAGAGTCACCAGGAGCCAGATGTCTTCTCTCCCTGATTGAGCTATTGTTGACTTTCTGGGTTTCATTTTTAAAGAGAGGCAGAAATAAGCTCAAAATGCTTAGTCCTACTCTCCCTTCAAAGAACATTTCAGCTAAATGTATTGAATCTACATGTCTATCCTTGTACAAAAATGAAATGGGATATTTAGTAGCAGCAAATGGTAGTTTCTGGAGGTGATTAATGTTCAATATTCTATTTTTCCCTGATTCCATGTTTTAAACTGTTTCACCTAGAGCATTAACTAACAGCATTAGGAATGCAGACAGCAGGAAAAGGATTCAGTGGATGCTGTAGTACAAAAGATCTCACTAAGGAGACAACTGTAGTATTTTGGTTATTTTGATTAATGTAGTAAGGAACTACACTGGCAATGCTAGAGATAAAAGCTTGAGCTGCTACCACACGTAAGTGTGGCATTTAGCTTTTACATCAAGACTGAATAAGGCCTTGTAAAACAAGACTTAGGCTAGTATGGAAAATGCATAATAGTCTATGGATTAACAGGAAAAATACTACCTACTGTGAGGATGCCTCTGTTCAAAGGCTGTTTTTATTCAGTAATCCAGCAGATCAAGTTAGACAAGCTCATCAACTGCTCCTCTGATCTGGAGTTGTGCAAAGTCTTTGACACAGTCATGACATCTTTGTCTCTAAACTGAGGCAACATTAAATTGGTGGATGGACCACTCAGTGGATAAGGAATTGGCTGAATGGTCACACTCTGAGAGCTGGGGTCAATGGCTCAATATCCAGGTGGAAAGCTGTGACAAGTGGCATTCCTCAGGGGTTGGTATTGGGACTGGCACTTTTTAACATCTTTGTTGGTGGCATGGACAGTGGAATCAAGTGCACCCTAAGCAAGTTTGCAGATGACACCAAGTTGTGTGGTGCAGTGGACATGCTGGAGGGAAGGGATGACATCCAGAGGGACTTGGACGGACTTGAGAGATGGGCCTGTGTGAACCTCACGAGGTTCAACAAGGCCAAATGCAAGGTCCTGCAATGGGTCAGGGCAACATCCCGTATCAACACATGCTGGGGGCTGATGGGATTGAAAGAAGCCTGGAGGAGAAGGACATGGGGATGCTGATGGATGAGAGGCTGGACATGAACTGTCAATGTGCACTCACAGCCCACTCACAGCCAAATGTGTCCTGGGCTGCATCCAAAGCAGTGTGGGCAGCAGGTTGAGGGAGGGGATTCTGCCCCTCTACTCACCTGGAGCTCTGCACCCAGGTTTGGGTTTCCAGCAGAGAAAGGATATGGACCTGTTGGAATGAGTTCAGAGGAGTCCATGAAGATGATAGCTGAAGCAGAAGGCTGTAACACCTCTCCTATGAAGACAGACTGAGGGACTTGGGATTGTTCAGCATGAAGAAGAAAAGGCTTTGGGGAGACCATATTGCACCTTCCAGTACCTAAAAGGGGCCTATAGGAAAGCTGAGGAGGGACTTTTTACAAAAGCATGTAGTGATAGAGCATAGAGGAATGGCTTTAAACTGAAAGAGGCAGGTTTTATTAGGAAGAAATTCTTTACTGTGAGGGTGGTGAGACACTGGAACAGGTTGCCCAGAGAAGCTGTGGATGCCCCATCCCTGGAAGTGTCCAAGGCCAGGATGGAGCTTTGAGCAACTTGCTCTACTGGAAAGTGTCCCTGCCCATGGCGGGGAGGCTGGAACGAGGTGACCTTTAAAAGGTCCCTTACAACCCAAACCATTCTATGATTCCACGTTAATTGGTTATGTCTTTGGAGATCACACAGTGGTGATCAGGGAGACCAGAGTGGATTTTTTTCAGATTAATAGTGTAGCTTGCAAAACTGTTTTCTTCCTGCCTTGAAATGAAACTGAATCTCACCAATACTGGAATTCTTTGCTATTGAATACGGAGACAACTAAAAGGTATGAAACTGCAGGCAGCTATTTGCCATAGTACCTTGTTCATTATATTCCAAAATACATTATTCAGACAGACAGATGTAGAATAATTCATATGGAAGGCAATGTTGAAAAATGCAAGGAAAATAACTATATTCAAATAAGAGAAAGTTGGAGTAAAAAGATATATCTTGCAGGAGTTTTATAATTTCTTATTGTTTAAAGGTTTACAATGAAGCAATCAACCTAACAAAGTTCAAGTGGTAAATTATGACAGAAATAATTACCTGTGGAAAAAAAAGCTACAGGAAAATAGCAGTTTTTCACTCTTGCTGCTATCTATACAGCAAGAAGCAAAGGATATAGTAAAGGCTTCAGATAACACATTCAAATAACAGAAATTGGCCATAATTACAGATGATGAATGATGTTGTGATTAAAACAAGTCAGAAAATTAGATGGTTGAGACAAAATTATATAGGAACATACAGTTTTTCAGTTAATTAAAAAAAATATTAAATGTCTAGATGATCTTCAATGTAGTCAATTAAACATTCTTTTCTCACTCTTTGGTGTCTTAAAGTTTAAAATTTTAAATTAGATGTCTTTTTTTAAAAAAAGCTATTTTGAAACTGTCAAAATACTTCAGTATTTCTAAAACATTAAGGTAGAAAATATCAACCTTAACCGTTGTCTTACGTATTTTCCTCAAATATAACTAGTCTTCAAATTTGACCCCATTTCACAAATTGAATCAACAGTGTTCACAATTCTGTTTTCCCAGCACATTTCTGTTTAGCATCAAAATTCCTCCCTGCTGTACCTCTCTCCATCTGAGGCACCACTTCTTCTGCTTCCTGCTGTCTATTCTTTTCTTCACCAAGCCTTCTTCTGCATAGCTGGTTTTACAATTTCCCTGGCAAGGTGTGTACCAAAGGGATACATAGGGTCAAGGGTCCTTATTGCACCACTGTCATGGCCACCCAGGGTTTTGGCACCCAGCACCCCAGGCTGGTGCCTAGACCATAGGCTAAAGGGGTCTAGGGATGTCACACACCTGCTAGCTTCTCCACAAAAACGGCTTCCTCTCACCACAGAGGAGGACTAGGCTGCTTATTATAATTTATACATTTTCTGGCTTCTAGCTCTGGCCTCCCACAGCTAAACCAGCTTTGTTAATCAGTTGGATCCCAGAGGCACTATCCTTCTAAATAGCATCCTGGGCATTGCTGTGAATCATTTACCAGGAGCAGCCTTCCCTGAGCTATTCCTCTTTCCTTCTACTTACTTTCCTCACAACCCAGAATTAAAAAGCCCAGAGCATTCACATGATAAACCCTTTACTATGCCAATGATAATTACCCCAAATACAGTACCCAGGAGATATTACAAAATAGTCACTGCTCTTTTACAGTGAGAAATGTTTGTTCTGGATACAGCTGGGGCCGAGAAGACCACTGGGTTATCTTCCTGTCAAGCTCATCCCAGGTCAGGAGAAACTGTCCCTCTAAGACAGACTTCTTTGACTCCTCAGTAACCATGAATGAATACTGCAAAAGCACCTGTTTCCTCATCCCCAGGTGGGGGTCCCCATCCCATGTGTCTCAAGACCAGAGAACTCCTGGGGCAAGCAGACCAGCAGGGAACAGAACACTGTGAGGTCCTGTCTTCCCATCTCCAGTCATAAGGCAAGTGCCACGGACAAACCTGAGCAGAGCTGCCTTTGGAAAGCCAGGTTAGCAGCCATGATGTTCTCCTGTAGAAGAGGGCCTGGGAGGAACCTGCTAATTAATGATCTCTGTTCCTCCTTCAAAAGCTGGCAGAGCTCATCTTAAAAGCAGTTAGCTTTCTCACTTCCACTTTTCCAACTGTAAGACTGCTGGAAAACTTCACCATAGGGAGCCCTCCTATCACTTCCAGCCTGAATTTATTTATTCAGTGTATACATCTTGCTCTTGTTGAGAACACCAGCCTTTAGCCTAAGCTGCTGTTCTCCCTCCCTGGTATTTATTCCCCTGTGATATTTACAGACAGTAGGCAATCACACAGCGTCTCGGGCTTCACTGTGCTAGGATTAACAAGACAAGTTCTCTCAATATCTTCAGCAATTCACATCCTGTTTATCCTAGTCAGTAGTCCCTCTCTGCATCTGTGCCAATTTTATCTACTCCCCAGAACATGGATGATCAGAACTGCACTGAACATCCAAGAAAGATATCCTACCCACACCTCAGATAGTAGTATCACCACCTTTCTGCACATGCTGGAAATGTCTAGGTGTGTATCAAGAGGATATCACCCTTTATTCCAGATTCTTCCTATTGAGGGCTCAGCTTTAGCCAACCAGGGGTGACACTCCAGCATCTGCCTTGCCTGCTATTCCCAACTGATGAGATCTCACCTTACCAGACTGTGCTCCCATCACTATGACCTTGCACGTTTTACCACTGAATGTCATCTTATCTCTAAGTACTGAGGTATCCAGGTCTTGCTGTATGTTTCCCCTCAGCTTTCCTTTGTTACAATGTAGCCTCTTCATGTTACCAGCAAACTCCACTAGCAGTTCCCTACAGCTGACTTCAAGTTCCTTCATGGAAAAACTAGACATGACCCAGCTCTTTGAGGACCCTTCAGCGAGTCCAACTTTTGGGTTTCCAAACTCCATTTCAGTTGATAACATCCTACTTAACACTTTATCAGCTGCATTATACATTATTCACCAGCTGCACCTGGCCATACCAGGTGTGACCTCGAGGGAGGTGATTCTGCCCCTCTGCCCTCATGAGAACCCACCTGTAGACCTGCATTCAGCTCTGGGGTCCTCAGCACAGGAAAGACATGGACCTGCTGGAGTGGGTCCAGAGCAGGATACAAAGATGATCAGAGAGGTGATGCACCTCTCCTACAAATACAGGATGAGAGAGCTGGAGTTGTTCAGCCTGGAGAAGAGAAGGCTTCAGGGAGACCTTATAGCAGCCTTCCAGTACTTAAAGGGGTTTATAAAAAAGAGGGAGGATAACTTTTTACATGGTCAGATAGTAATAGGACAAGGAGGAAGAGTTTTAAACTAAACAAGGAGAGATTTAGATTAGATTTAGGAAAAAAAATTTCACTGTGAGGGTGGTGATGCACTGGAAAAGGTTGCTCAGAGAAGCTGTGAATGCCCCATCCCTGGAAGTGTTGAAGGCCAGGTTCGATGGGGCTTTGAGCAACCTGGTCTAGCGGAAGGTATCCCTGGCCATGGTGGGAGGGTTGCAACGAGATGATTTAAAAGGTCTTTTCCAAACCAAGCCATTCTATGATTCTTTGATTACTGATATCCCAAAATTTTCCTGTGAAATTGCCATAGAACAGATTACAAAACCAAATGCATAATGACACTATCTACCTTTGGCAAAACCTCATCAACACTTATCCTGCTTTCCATTAACCTCTGTATCTTCAATTATCATTTTTTTCCGTCTAAACTCTTCACTCTTGTGAACAGTGGAGGCAGCTCAGACCATTCCCCTGCCATTTTTAGATTAGGTCATTAATTTTTGCTGCTCTCCACTCTAAACCACTGTTTTCAGAGGTCTGCTTTAACATGTGCAATGCTCATGCTAGTCTTCTAGCTTTTCTGCTATGGAGATTAGACAGATTACTCTGCTCTCTGCTTGAACATATTCACTTCTTACAGCTATTATGAAATATCTTCCCCAATGATACTGAGAGTGGCAAAAGAAGTCTCCAGATGGAATCCTGACAATTCAAACACTGCTTGGTAAACTAACTTCCAAACTCCCCAAACTGGACATGAAGATATGTGGGATTAATAACAGTTATTTTAACCAACTCACAAGGACCTATCACTAAGGTAGTAATGGTACAGTTCACTGTACAAAGGAATCCACTGGAGGAAATATAATCTGCTTCTTTCACTCTGGTAGATAGTTCTGGTGACCTCTAAGACATCCTTTTTAACATTCATTACTGGTAGATTCTCAAATCAAATACAAATAGTCATCTTTACTCTTAATTCAACCTTATTGCCAACAGTCTTGAGAAGTCTAGATGATACTATCAATGGCAGCATAACACGACTGACAGTGAAGTTCAGATCAGTTAAAAAGCTGAGTCAGACTCTTCCACATTGCATAGTCACAAATCACTACCTCGACTACAGCTGCCAACATGCTGTCTGTCTTGACTTCAAATAATTTTAAAATTTTAGAGAAGGCAGTTGGGCCATTTAACTTCTAGACAAAACAATGAGGTTGAACTTTCTCAGGGAAAAATTAAGAACAGATTCTGACTTATTTCTCCTGTAAAAAAAAAGTAGAAGACCCTGAAATATGCCACAGTATTACTTGGACAATAGTGTCTCCCTGAAGAACTCTGCCCTTCTACAGTGCTTATTACCACGCGCTCCAGGTTAATTAATACTGTTAATAATAATTCTACTTTTCTTGGCTGGTGGTATTCACCCTATAGATAGTAGATAAAACTGTAGGTTCTAATAGCCATAAGCAAAATTAAAATAGACTTTAGGAATGAGACAAAAAGTATACTATCTGGAGACTGTCACTTGATCAATATCAAGGGGCAGGCAAAGGTTGGATACTCCAGTGCTAGATATCTGTTGTGGTACTAAATAGATCTGAAACCAACATATCAAAACCAACAACTGCTGTTAAAACTCTAGCATTTAAAAATGTGGGGCCTCTGGTGGTCTAGTGGTTAAGGTGCAGGACTCTCACCGCTGCGACCCGGGTTCGATTCCCAGCCCCCCGGGCAGATGGAGCTCGTCAGCCCTGTAAGGCAATCCATCTAAGAGAAGGTCACTCTAAACAAACCTACGTCCTGGGGACCTCACTGCCACTGTCCAAGCGTGCTTGGCCCCGGCAGGTGAACCTCAGGATTAAAGGGTGGGCTCAGTTCAGCGCACACGCTGTGTCTTACCTAAAAAATCCACTGCGCAGGCTCGAAGGGTTAATGACCTTTCCCAAATCTTCGCTCGCGAAGACTGGCCATTATTATTATTATTATTATTTAAAAATGTGATTTTGTTTCAAATTAGAACGCAAACCCAAAATCTTGGCCTCTCCCATCAAAAAAAGTTCAAGACCTATTTCTGACTACAAAAATGAAAAGCTGTGAATATAGAAACAGCACTAAATATTGCAATTAACACTGTAACATAAATCTAATGACAAGACAGAATTAATAGAAGTGAAAATGGAAATGTTTTCACATAAAATATTTTGTTAAAATAGACTTCTCCCTGGGGAAAAACTCCAAAAGCAGCATTCCTGGAAAAAGAGTAGACTTTAAGACACCTGCAGTTTTCAATAAAAAGCTGCATTGATGGGAAAAAGAACAAATGGATTGAAACAATTTACATAAACATGCACTTGATGCCATATCTAACAAAACCAGTAACTGTAGACCAAACTCTTAACAAAGGAAATAAAGTATTAACCAATATACCACTGACGTGAGCTCAAATTAGCTTTAAAAACAAAAATGTTGTAGTGCTCTTACTGGTTCTGATTAGCACTAAATATAAGCACATATTTTGAGAAGTCTCATGTTTTCAGTAATACTGGTAAATTCTGGATTGATCTCATATTTTATTTAATGAGAACTCCACATCAATGAACCATGGCTGCTAACCATCAGGGAAAAGGTAGACTAAAAAATACACTATATAGCTTGTAAAAATTTAGTAGGGGACTGCAGAGGATGCATCAACAACACACTAAAATTCCCCTGGAGAAAAGCCAGGATAGACACTTTGTTGAGAAACACTATAATAAAGAGGTCATGGAATAACTGATTGGTTTGGGTTAAAATAGACCTTTAAAGGTTATCCAAGGGACACCACTTGTCACTGATGTCCATCAGGACTCTCAGCTGTTGACCACTACCCTCTGGATGTGACTATCCAGGCAATTCCTTATTCACCAAGCAGTCTTTCATCATCAAGGTCATATCTCCAATTTAGAGAGAAGGATGCTGTGCAGGACCATGTCAAAGGCTCTATAGCTCACACAGATGACATCCCCTGTCCACTGATGCATCACTGGTTTGGTCAGGCAGGACTTGCCCTTGTTGAAGCCGTGCTAACTGTCCCAAATCACCTCCCTGTTCTCCATGTACCTGAGCATAACTTTTATGAGGATCTGTTTCATTATCTTCCCAGGCACAGAGGTGAGGCTGACAGGTCAGTAGCTCCCAGGGTCTTCTTTTCTACCCTTCTTAAAAAAGGGTACAATGTTTCTCTTTTTACAGGCACCTGTGACTTCACCTGATTTCCATGACTTTTCAAATACGATAGAGAGCAGCCTGGCAACTCCATCAGCCAATTCCCTCAGGACTTCAGGATGCATCTTATCAAATCCTATGGACTTATATACTGTCAGTGTGACCCAATGCACTGGTATATTGTGCATCAACAGAGATGCTATTTAAGAGATGACATGGATTCACAAACATAAGTCTGGAGAAAATACAAACCACTTACAAAAATCACAACAAGCAGATGTGAGTCTGTCTTTCAGAAGAAATGTACCCTGAGAAGAGCTGTGCAGCTGGTACAGTGAATGCTGGCTGTTAGCAGAATAGGAAGGTTACTGAGAGGGAATTACAGAAACCAACCGTTGTTGTCAGTCCATCCAGTGCATTATTTCATAGAATCACAGAACATCCTGATTTGGAAGGGACCCATAAAATGGTTGAAGTCTAACGCCTGGCCCTGCACAGGACAACCCCAAGAATCACACCAAGTGCCTAAGAGCATTGTCCAAATATTTCTCAAAGTCTGGCAGGGTTGGTGCTGTGACCACTTCCCTGGGGAGCCTGTTCCAGCATCCAAACACCCTCTGGGTGAAGAATCTTCTCCTAATACCCAATCTAAACCTCCCCTGACACAGCTTCATGCCATTCTCTCAAGACCTGTCACTAGAAAGAAGAGATTAGCACCTTCCTCTCCTCTTCTCCTCGTGAGGAAGCTGCAGACAGTTTATCAGGTCTCCCCTCAGTTTCCTCTTCTCCAGGCTGGACAAGCCTAGTGACCTCAGACACTCCCCATATGGTATCTCCTCTAGATCCTTCAGCATCTTTGTAGCTATCCTTTGGATGCTTATGTTTCAGTTATAATGGCCAGTCTTCACGAGCGAAGATTTGGGAAGGGTCATTAACCCTTCGAGCCTGCGCAGTGGATTTTTTTAGGTGAGACACAGCGTGCGCTGAACTGAGCCCACCCTTTAATCCTGAGGTTCACCTGCCGGGGCCGAGCAAACTTGGACAGTGGCAGTGAGGGACTCAGGACATAGGTTTGTTTAGAGTGACCTTCTCTTAGATGGATTGCCTTACAGGGCTGACGAGCTCCATCTGCCCGGGGGGCTGGGAATCGAACCCGGGTCGCAGCGGTGAGAGTCCTGCACCCTAACCACTAGACCACCAGAGGCCCCTTGTTTCAGTTACTAGAGAACAAAGCAACGTCCTTCCTGAGCTGAAAAGTATTTTTCAAGCAACAGCCCCCCATCTGTCTTATAAGAAATAACTCAGAAGAAAAAAAAATTCCAGATGTTTATAATGGAGGATTAATGCCTCCAAAAATGTCCCTCAGACTGGAGAGCTCAGAGGAGAGAGGTTTCCATCAAAACAAAACCATTCAACTAGATTTATGTCTCTCCTGTTCTAGCATAGCCAAACAGTAACAGCAGTGAAATGCTATCCAATCGAGAGAGGGAGCCAGCAGCAAACACCACTAGGCATATCATTATCAGCCAAATGTTCTGCGCTGAGATTCGCAAAAGGCTCAGAAGAACTCACTGTGCCTAGTGTGAAAATAGGGCAAGAGCACACTCTCATTTCCAGTGCCACGGTGATGACCTTACCCCTCTCAGCTGAGCCCTGTCCTTTACCTTTGGCAGAAGGATGCTTAACAGATGGATCAGACTGGGCTCTCGTCACGCCACAAGCTCCTACTTTTCTCAGAAACAGTGCCAGTACCTTGGACAACACACAAATACCTTGATGACATTCCAGCAATGAGCTTTAGGACCACCTGCCTAGCACCTGACAATAGCGTGAAACAGGGTCCCTGGTATGGAACATTTTTTCCTAAATCTTTACCATTTTTAAAGGCTGATGGTAATACTCTAGTTTCAGATTTATATTTTCACCTTAACTGCCCAAACCCTTACCATCACCTCACATGCAGCTGAAGTGGAAACGAAACTTGCTGGGCTGACTGATTGCAGTAGCTTAGAGAAGCAAGCAAAACAAAGTAAAAAGAGCATGTGTGGGAGGAGTGAGATGGAGAAAGGTGGCTAAGGAAAGGATGTGACAACAGTAGTCCTTGCACAGAGGCAGATCCTCTTCTTGATGCAGGGAGGGCGGCATGACCCCCACACAGCTGACAGCTCACTTGAGACAGCCCCTCAGTATGGGAAAGACATTGAGATGCTGGAATGAGCCCAGAGAAGGGCAATAGAGCTGGGGAAGGGTCTACAGATTAAGTCATATAAGAAGCAGCTGAAGGAGCTGGGGTTGTTTCACCTCCAGAAAAAGAGGTTCGGGGCGTCCTCATTGCCCTCTACAACGTTGTACAGGTTTTAACAAGGTGGAGGTTGACCTTCTTTCCCAGGACATGAGGAAATGGTGTCAAGCTGCATCAAGGGAAGTTTGGATTGGAGATCAGGAAGAATTTCTTCACTGAAACTGTGGTTAGGCATTGGAACAAGCTGCCCATGGAGGAGGTGGAAACACCATCCCTGGAAATGTTCAAGAAACTACTGGATGTGACACTTAGTGCTACAGTTTAGTTGGCATGACAGTGTTCAGTCAAAGGTTGGATTCAAGGATCTTGAAGATCTCTTCCAACATTAGTGATTTTTTGATTCTAAATCCAAATAGGAAGGGAATAAAGATCCATGGCTGTCCCTCTTTGCTGTCCAGCAGCAAAATTAAGGTGTCCATTACCCAAGATCTGATATCATACTTGATTTACTACACAACAGTGCATGCTGGAAGAACTGAGAGTTCCAGAATGCTGTTTGAAAGATAAAATTAGGCAGGTTTCAATACCCCACCATGAAACAAATGATGGCAAGGTTCATCTTTTTTGCTATAGCTTAGAAAACAAAAATGTTCAATGGGAAAGTGCCTACATCTCACCACAGCTCCTTTTCCACTCTAACCACTTACTCTCGTTCATATCTTAATACTCTTTTATGATATAATACATTCTGGATGACAGTTGCTTAGTTACAAAAACCCTCAGATCAACAGCTACAGTATTAAAATATTGCCAAAGGTCAAATCCCACTGTATGATCATTCAACATCTTAAAGACATGTCTTTTATTATTTTTCTTAGTGTCTGAAATAAATACTAAAAAACATTTTAATATAACAAGCTGTGCTCTGTTGAAGCAACTGTACAGCCAGGGTCAATACATGCAATTATATCATTATAATTATAGACAAACTATTATTATTATCTTTGACTACATCAATTTTATATCTTAGCCCTTCCCCTACTCCCCCCCCCCAAAAAAAAAAATCAATTCTGGAGGAAATTAGAATTATGAAACATTTGGCTAGAAGTAAAATTGTAAAGAAAAGATCAGTAAAAGAAGGTTAAATATTTCCAGGCTTTATATTGCATGAAACCTGCATCTTTCACAACAGTAGTGGCTCCTTAAGAAAGAATTGCATCGTATCCCACAGACATTACTGTTTTAACAGAAGAAAAGCATGAGTATTTTTACAGCTTATGCAAGTTCTGCATCATATAGAAGGTGGTACATCCCCAAGATATTCGGCCTGACTGCTTTCCCTATTTTCAAATCCTTTTCCATCCCCCTCTTCCAGTATCTCTTTTTCACCAATGTGGCACCAGGGCGTCAGAATTCCTGCTTCTTCTGCATGCTTTACCCCAACAGAACTCTGGCTGTAGCCTGCATGCCCAACTGCTCATTCAGTCCACAGAGGCTACTTGTTTGTAAGCATTTAATGAAATTAATTGCAGGCTTGGTGTACCTTCTGACAATGGATCTAAGGGGGTTCTGTAGCTAAGGTTTCCTTAACACCCTTTCCTATCTTACACCTTTCCTACCATCCAAATGGAGGTAGACAGAAGTCAGGGATAGACAGCTGACTTCTCATGAGACAGTGCAGATACATTCTCCCTAGATTGCATTTGAAAGCTGTCTAAGGCTTTAGAGGAGGCTGAGAATTGCTCAAGTCTGTCAGGAATGATACAGCATGTTCAAACATATAGCAAACATGTTAGTTAGTCCAGAACTGTCCAGTTCTCTGCTTAAAATTCGACAAGGATGTGTCTACAGATCTACTTATTCATATAGTCCTGAAGGCAATGGTTTGCAGCTTGCAGGTGCTAACACAACAGAGAGACATGGATGTCCCAATACCTACTGAGTTTGTATTTGTTTGAGTTTGTATTACATATCATTGTATTACAGAAAATTATTACCAGCTTGAAAATCACCTTGTGAATACATCTGGAAGAGCTTGTTTGTGTAAATCTGTGTTCATTTTGTACCTTATAAATGAAGAGCAGAAGGATCAATCCATCAAGGAATCAATCCCTTCACAATGAGGTAAAAGTAGGTACATAGACCCAGGCCCAACATCAGCAAATGCATTTTCCCTGGGGTCAGCAATTGTTAGCATCTATTAGCTGTTGAGTTTCCTTAGTGATCTGAGTAATGCAGAAAGATCAAAGAAAACCCAACTGACTTAGTGAGACAGTTGCAATTTCACTACAGCAGCCATAGAGACTGAAGCATGAAATCTTTGAGACAAGTAGATGTTAGTGACAGCTTACAGCAGTGGGGCTGAGTGAATGAATGAACATTTCCTGTTTGTGATGGAAAACACTTGCTGCTTTCTGTACATGAAGGGTCACACTGTGCTCAGAGTGTGGTGACAGGATCACATAAAATATATTTACAAGTAGTCACACAGCATATACTGTAACACAGTATATATAACTCACACAGCAAGCAGGTGTTTCGGTGCCTAACATGATAAAGCTCACAAGCAGACAAAATAGAGGGAAAGACTGTGAGACACCCCCACCCACCACAAAAAAACACCAAGACAACTACCCCAAACAAACACCCAAAAAACAAGACACTGATAATGCTGGTGGTTAGAGCTGGTGATCACCATGACAGTCTCCTTTCTGGACAAAATCCCACAGGATACTAGTAGGTATGTAGATAAATGCTTTAATGAAGTTATTAAAAATCCTCTGCTCCTGTTATTTTGTGGCAATTTAATACTATTCCAGGTTCATGACCAAAGCCTTCAGACACAACCACCCAGCCCTTCCTATGGGAATGCTGTATTAAAATTCTCATGCAGACAGATGCTCTGACGAAATGTCACTACACATACACAGTCAACTTGGGATTTTACTGTGCAGGCCTGTTGACATGGTAGATAGATTCTTCAAATGAAACCAAGGTCTCCCTGTGCTGTTCTATGTGCAAACACAGAGACTGCTTCTTGTGTGGAAAGACTGGAAAAGTAATTAAGGATAGTTTGAGGAAGAATACAAATACTAAAGATTTGTCTGGATTGGCCAGAGTACTTTTGAATTCCCTACCAACATACCAGAATGCCATTTTGTGCCTTCTAGGGTTGGGAGGCGGGGGGGAAGAGACAAAAAAAGACAACCACCTCCAAAGGCAAGCATGGTCCAGTCAAGCAAGTATGTTATACCACACACATTACTGAGGGACAGAGCCCCTGATCGCCTGTCGGCAGTTAAAGAGCTGACTCATCAGCTTGTCGAGTTCTGAAATCCAAACCAGCTCACTGGAGCCTGCTGCTCTTGCTCTCCTGCAGTCCATCACAGAGACAGATATCAAGGTTACGATCAAGAAGGATACACAGACAGTTAGGAAAATACAGCTGTCACAATCACCTTTCTGTTGTTTTGCTCTTTCACATAAAATAGTTTGAGTATGGCATCAGTCAGTACCAAGGATCAAAGTATGATCAATTCCCACTCTTCCTGCCATGCAGAAACTCAAAAATTCAGCTGACCGAGATATGGCACCATCAGTAACCGACTCAAAAAAATCCCACTTCTTGCAACTTCAGGGATCATTTTTCATACAATATCCACCTATTTCTAGCTAAATCTGACTCTGCTTAGTTCATGACTGTACCAAGAGATGCCTTTTCTCCTGACAGCTTCTGTGGCCTACTTACCACCCCTGCTGTTAATAGTGTGGATTGGATGCTTTGCCTCCACTTCCAAAGGTTCATTCTTATGTGCAGGATTTTTTTTTTTTTTAATTTGGTTTGGTTGATAAGGAGGAAGCTTTAGCATGGTAGGCAAGGATTTAGTCATATGTGAGCCACAGGGAACATTATCCTTAGAGATTAATTTGGAAATTAAGTGACAATTGGCAGGGGATGCGTTTTATTTTCTATTTTTTTGAAAGCTTTAAAAGTACCAAAGTTTTTTTGAATCGTCTGAAGGAGATCTAGTCTTCTTCTATACTACTAAACCTCAGAGACAACAAAGAGAATATCATGCTTGTCTCAAGTGTCAGAGATAAAATTAGTAATTTCACTGCAAATCAGAAAACAAACTAGATTATTAGGAAGAACAGCTCTACACTAATCAAAAGGGTGTCTCAAAACCACCTTTTAGATGTACTAAAGGCAGCTGCCTCACTGTGAATTTAATTCAATGAACACACAGAACATAATTTATTCGGCACATACTGTTTGCTAATCAAAGAGTATTTCTTGGCATCTAAACTGTGTGAGTGACAGAATGTTAAACCTGAAAACATACTGATAGTCCTCAAAGTTTTTCATCAAATCCAAGAAACATAATGTGCATACATGCAAGCAATTCTTCTCATTCAAGTAATGAAGATGAAATCTGTGTTATTAAGTTTTGTTACACTGAACTGTGGTCCTAGGGAGACCTTACAAGAAATGGCTTTTTCCTCTCATATTTGTGCAGGACAGAAGGCTTCATGACTTTATAATTTCTCCTTCTTTCTAATTACTGTACCACAGAACACTACCTGTGATGACGACAAAGCCTGTGAGCAAACCTTATCAGCAGAAAACAGTCTTGGTATATTTTCACTCAATTCAGACTTAGAAGCATGAAATTGGTTTTTTGGTTGATTTTTTTTTTTTTTAATCAAGGTTACTGTGGGCCTCCCATCTTGCATATCTGTGGTGTGGGGAACAGGTTAAGGAATAACTTCTCTTTTCCTTCTGAAATGTATTGCCTTGAGAGACTGCTCTACTGCAGTGTGAATGTGTGGACCTCCACCACCACAGGCAGTCATGATGAAAAGCCATTAAACCAACCATGTTGGCTACAGAGGAATATTTCACTATGCTCTTTCACAACATAAGCTAAAAAACAGCAGAAAGGAGCATGGATTGCTGCTCAGTGTCTGCTCACAGTTTTTCTAGTCTGACAGATGTTGTGACTGAGGAAAACCAGGTTCTCCCTCTAAGATAGCCATTGCTCTTCAAATCATAAATAATCTCAGGACTAATAAACAACTGCAGAGATCAAAACCTGGTATGTTTTATTGAATTTGAAAGGATCTGAATTTTGCTCTATTATCCATATATAAAAGGCTTCTGTACAGACGGAGGAAAAAACAGAAGAAATTACTACAAGTTTTATTTGAAAATGCCAAAGAAATATTTCTCAAATGTAATGCCTAGTTTAGGAAAAAAAACCAAAAAACAAACAAAACCCCACACCAGGATTATTTGAAAAATTCAACCTTTTTCCACATTTGCATTCAGATCTTTTAAAATTTAATGTGCGGGAAAAACCCCATCTAAGTACGGTCACAAAAGTGCTGCCAAACGCAATCTTAACATAAAGCTCTTCACCAGCATTTCTTAATAAGGAGAAAACAGTATAATATGTATAAGTCTATTTAGTAACTGGTAAAAAGAGTCCATATGTTATCTACCTAGACACGGTGATGAGATTTGACCTGTATATTTATTCTGAAAAGGACAGAATAATCTTATTAAAACTAATTAAGAGATGGTTCAAAGTAGCAAACACAGCACAGCTGGACCATATATCTTGGCTCTTTTCATACGGATTACATACTTTTAAGTTACCAAAACTTTAAGGTAGTGAGGTTGAAGAGGACTGTGCAAGTTCTACTAATTACATTTCATCTTCTAATTGCTCGCCTATTTAACAGGATCATCATAAAATGAGGAGCAGTTCTGAATATACTTGATGTTTACTTTTAGAGCAGTTAACTCAACATACAAGCTCAGTTTTTCTCTACATTATCACACATTCCAACCCTGGAGATAATTTTAAAGGTCCATTTTTTTTTATAGTGGCTATAAGAGTTATGCAAAGAAAGAATCAAGTACCCATGAAGCAGATGTGATTACATATTTGAGGCTCATGTGAAAAATCTTAGTTGAAATTTGGAAAAACAGTATTTCCAGGTTTTTCAGCCCAATTATTTACTGACATTTCAGGTTAGTCACAATCTCAAAATTTCCTGTGGAGAAAGACATACTATCAGTTCAAAGGCTCAGGACATTCAGAGCTAAGTCATATTCAGCATCTTTTTGAAGCCTTTATTTTTCCAAGCAGCTTCAAGACAGTACATTATGAGCTAGAGAAGAAGAAAATGGATTTTAATGGCTATTTTATTGATGCAGCAAGCTTTAAGAACAACCTGTTAGTTTCCTGATTGTGCTACTTCATGGTCAAAACAACAAACAAAAAGATGTTTATTGGTAAAACTCATCAACAAAGTAGTATATCAGCATAGAGAAGTGCTCTTCAGACTCGGCAGAAAGGGAGATTCTCCAGTCCAATGGAGCCTATAAAACATAGATGAAGGATATACCAACAGCTGCAAGTGCAGTCACACAAGAACTTCTGAATCGCATTCCACTGCTCATAAAACCTTCTTTGTCAATGTTTTACCATTTCACGTAAAATTTTTGCCTAATTTTTTAAGTAAACAGTTGCTTGGAAAGCTCCCATAAAAATGGCTCAGCATTTCGCAAAGATAAGGCATGTTTTCTTTGCAGGCGCTGCGTCATTCATCTCATAGAATGGGATAGTATTTGCAACAGACCTTCCTGGCACAAGCACATTTGTGCAGAGAGCAGAATACTAACAGGCCAGTGACCCCCACTGTAAATTTTTTTTTACACTCTGCAGCTCTTTATTTTTAAGGAGAAAAAACCCCAAAACCAACAGCTTTCACGTGTTGGCATTAAATTCCAGGTTTCCTACCAAGTTGTCAAGAACATAGTGCGCATATATGCCTTTAAGCTGAAAATTGGCCATGATTTAATAAAGTTAGAAAGGTATAAATAATGCAGGTCTTTCACAGGCAGCTTTTTTTGTAATTTAACAACTAATAGCCTTTCAAAAAAGTATTCCATGTACAGAACCTATACAATGGTCTGCAGTCTCTTCCCTGTACGATAAATGAGAGACTGTCAGGAGTCGAATTCACTCTAATGTTGTCCTGCTAGCTTCGATATGATGTGTGATTGTATGGAGACAGAGAAACTACGCAGCTTTAAGGTGTGTAAATGTAGTTAAGGATGCTAAGTCTGCAGCATCAGGCTTTGCTGATGAGCCAGGATGAACAAATTATTTATCCAATAACTGATGCATAAATAAAACCTCAAATTATCTAGATCATGTAGATAGATTTGTCCACATTCAGTAGGGAAATCCCAGGTAAGATAGTCATGGTGAGAAATCAAATCTGAAAAACAGAACAAATTAGCAAAACCTGTGTTCACAAAAAAAAAAGAGAAAGTAAAAATTAAGCCAATCCCATAATATCTCACTAGGCTTTAAGCGGCAGATTTTCTTTCAGGACATAAAAGCTTGTCCTTGAATGTGTTTCTCTTTAAGATTTTAGAATTGTGCCCAAGTTCTGATTAGCCCACAGTACCATGGGAGAAATGCCTCTACTGGGGTTTCTTTAAAAGGAATTAGAAAAACAGCACTACCAACACACACACTTGGCACAGTCAGCACACCTTACCAGCCATAAACTTACCTTTCTGTGATTGTTTCTCTGAGACCACTAGCAACCCCTTTCACCACTGTACTAGCCTTTGGTGTCAGCACTACTTGAGATATAAAAAAGGAGCCCTTCTTTCTTCTTTCAGTGATTGATGCCTGGAGGAACTGAATCAGTTTTTCTGGATCCGTTGTGTTTGCCCAAGGAGCTGGCATCATCTGGCCTGGCCAAAGAAATGCTACCTCGACAGCCACTGGACTGTGGTAGAACACCAGCACTTGGTGTTCCTTCTCCCACAGGTACTGGAGGGTGACTTCATGGGCAAATATAGCAGGACACATTTTGTTTCCATACGTATCTTTGAGCATCTGGACAAGCTTTTCATGATGGTACTTCTGCATCCCATAGAAGTGATTGAAGTCCAAGAAGACCACTTCTTTTGGGTGCTCAGTGAGAAATGCATTGATCTCCTCCAGACCCTCCTTGACTTTGGCACTGAATAAACCATGAGCGAAGTAGAGCTCATTGTCTGGGTCTCTGGGCTTGGTGGAAATTCTAAGATCAAAATACCGTATACCTGCCCCCAGCTGGCTGGTGAAGTTCATGGTCTGTGTAGCCAACCACTTCCTCATCAGCTTCTTAGCCACAGTCCCAAAAACTGACACAAAATTCTGGACTGTTTCCGGCTGTTCAGGCCCAACTGGAGAGGCTTCATCGATGTAGAAGCTAAAAGAGTCATGAGACCCTAAAAACACAACAGAGGAAAAGTATCAGCATTGTATTTGTAGATTAAAAGTAATTAGTGATTTTTTTCCTTAATAAACATAATTTTCTGACCTGTACCACACTCATCAACCACCTCTCCTGCCCTTTCCCTCAGTAACAGTACATTTGTCTGGCAGCATTTCCCCACCAGCACTTTGCAGGAACTTGAAAGAAAGGTAATGCCTGTTTCACTGCTTGTCTGATGCTTGGTCACTCCCTTCCAGCTCTTACTTATGCCTTTAAGCTCAATGAAGCCAGTAGGTTCTCAACATTGAAGCAGTTCTGGTAGCAAAGATAGTCATATAATAAATCCCTCGAGCCAACAGGGAGAGTCTGGCCCTGCACACTGAATCATGCACTGTCTAATTTGCAGAATCAAAGGAAACAAAACAAACCAATATCATTCCACACACACCTTTATAGCCAGCTAAAATAGGAGTTGAAAAAATGCCAAGGACACGTAATCTTTCTGACCTTTATTTCAAGTCTTGTCTGCTCATCCACAAGGTTACTGAATCCTGTTTTCCTTCTTAAATTTACCTCTAAAATTCTTTCCTTTACTTTGCTAAATAAGTACAATAGATAGAAACAAGGACAGTACTGCATTCCACTGATAAAATTCAGAAACTCCACTGCATGCTCTTGACAAGAATGGAGTATACTTCTTAACATGTCTATGTACAGGAGTTATTATTTTCTACAATATAGTTGAATACAAATAGGTATGGCACTTTGCTATGCAAAATTCTCTGCCTTAAGGTATGTCCATTTAAAAAAAAAAAAACACACCAAAACCCAAAACAACCAAAAAACCCCAACTAAACCATCAAAAACCTAGAAGCCCCAAAAACAAACAAACAAAACCTCCCAAAACAAAACAAAAAAAACAACCAACCAACCAAACAAACAAACAAAAAAAACCCCCAACCAACCAATCAAAAAAAAAAAGCAGTAGTTAATTTTGTTCAGCATTTAGACATCCACATGAAAGCAGGTGATAAATCTAAGGACATCTGTGAGTGATCTGCATGATCATTCCCCTGCAAGGGGCTTCATCTTGCTTTATGGAGAGATAAGCTGACCAGAGGAGATGTTTATCACCTTTGTCTACCCTCAGCCTGCTGAATACCTGGTGGTAAGACCTGGCAGTTTCCACAAAAACACTGTCCATCTGCTGGCACAGCCACACTCTCACTATTCCAGCCAAAGAAGATGTTTCTGGTCAGATTCATGGCAGCAAGCAGATTTGCTCCTCTGCCTCAGACACACTGCTTGCAAACCTCCTTCAAGGTCAGCAGGACTTGAAATGGACTGCAGCACTAGGCCCTCAGACATCCAAATCCTACATCAAAATGAGTTCAGAGCACAAGTCTTGCCTGTCACCAATGCTTTTGTAGGTGCTTTTCAAAATTACTTTCCAAAGCATGCATGCTGTAGCAAATAAGTATCATATTAATGAAATCCTGCCAGTCAGTCATTTCTGAGAGCGATGCTATTTCACTTGAACTGGAATAAACCCTATAAACCGAGGCAACAGCTATAACATTTTCTCCTTTAGCAGTAATTGGAGTCACAACAAATCACCTTAGACTCTGGCTTGGATTTGGCTTTGTTTAATCTGAGAAATGTCTTTAAATTTTGTATACCTCTGCTTTTCATGGTTGTCTCTTTGAACTGCATTTTCCTTTAAATATTAGATAAATTTTCCATTTTGATGAAGCTTTCTGCTGCTAAGTGTTGAAGTGATAACATATTTCTTGCAGAACCTGATTAGATCATGCAGTATCTGGTTACACACTGATATCCTCAGGGACTAGATCTGCATACAGAATTCTAATGGTAAAACAAATGATTAGAGCAGTGACTTGTGTATCAACAGTATTACAGGCAAAATCAATGAGATACATTAAATGTTCTGCTCAATGTAATCTGCACTAATGCAGAAATCAAAGTAAATCCAGTCTTGTTTAAAACAAGGCATAGCTACTGATATTAGCAAGGGATGGATTTGGCAAACCCTCTCTTTGTCCATTGAAGTCCCTTTTATTTTTGTAGGGTTTTATGTCAGAATAAGTACATGTGTAAACATGATCAACTGATTAGAGCAGCAGGCTCAAAATGGTATTAAGATTAATTGAACCACTCGTACTTTATTTTCTGATGTACAGACACTAGCAACCTGAAGTTGCAGAAGAAGGAGTAGATAAACTTGACCAGCACTGCCAGTATACACATATTGGCTTAAACTACTACTTAAAACTACTTAAGTCAGGAGAGGTAGTGCAATTATTACAGTAGAAAACTAAGATGAAAAACTTGTCAGCAGGTAGCTACTGGTAATGCAAGACACTAAGAAGAAAGTGGGCTTGGGGAAACACCACAGTTAGAAACACCTGGACATTACAAGCAGGGTAGTTTAGAAAAATATATTTTCTTAATTAAGGTCTTCGTGCACACACTTGAGCCTAAAAACAGGTATTTCTATGTGGAAGGTATAGAGAAAAGTGCACAGTGCAGTGAGAATCTCCATGTTTCGTAACCCAAACAAGGAAGCCCCACAGCATAATACAAAAAGGAAACAAGGCTTGACTTAACTTGGTTGACACTGAATGAAGCAAATGTCAGCTGTTCAGGAGTATGTAAAGATTCCTCTTGACTGAAAAATACAGATGTTTTGTCTTTCCACATGTATGAGTAATTTGAACAGGTCATTTAAATATTTATTTCTACCATGCACTCACCTTTTGCCTTAATCCTACTATGCAGTACTAGACAGCTTACTCATGTAGTTCACAGAAATTCAAAATCCTTACACAGAGCAAATTAGAGTATGATTTTTTCCACATGCCCAAAATCATTTTGTTCCTGGTAATGAGAGAATGCTGTACAGACATACACATTGTTTTTAGCAACCATGCTTCCTTGAAAACCTTGCTTTTGTGCATGGGGACATTCCCATCCTACTTTTACACTGGGCAGTCATCTTGAATGTTCTCTGTATCACCAAATCTCAGCTTCCATGAAGAGAGGATGCAAACTACATTTAGGAACATTAATGCAATGATGCCTGCAATCTCTGGAAGGTAGCAGTGCTTGCACATCACCTATCTTCATTATAGTCGGTCTACTACCACAGAGACTTAACAGATTGAGCAAAAGATGGGAAATTACTCATCCCAAGTCATGCAGGGAGCAAAAGGTAATATTCCTCTTCTGTGCAAACATATTTTCTCACCAGTTTACTTAGTGTCTAGTACTTTCTTAAAATATTGCACGCTGTTTTCCCACTGTTTCAACAGCCCAACATATCACTGACCCAGGAAGCCAAGGCTGGAGGTTTGCAAGGGTTTGCATATGTGTGTGTGTGCACATGGTACAGAGTGCCCAGTCAAGAAGAAAAAGCTGACAAAGTCTTTAAACAATTGAAAGAATCTCCAGTATTAGATGTCTTCATGCAGAAACTTTGAGGCATCTGCTGGAAGATCAGAACAGCAGAGCACAGGCAATCTGGAGAGAATCAAAGACTTTTTTATTGCAGGTACTCTAACTAGCAAAGGCACACTGCTCAATCTTGTATCAATTAAGGAAGGAATGGCTAAGGACATAAGGCTGATGATAGCCTTAGATTGAGTGACTGTGAGGTGTAGTAAGACTTTAAAATACTCAGGAAAGCAATGAAGGCAAAAAGCGCAATAAAGATCCTGCATTTCAGAGCAGCACTCTTGGCTTGTTCAGGAAATTGGTAAGTGGTAGCCTGTAAAAGCTAAATTACCTTAAATGGCAAGAGACTCAGGAGAAAGGGCTGAACTTGAAAGGCAACCTCTCTAAAGCATGTGTACAGAGTGTGAGGAAACAGGGAGGTAACGCAGGAGGCAAGTTTGGCTGAATGGGTAACTCTGGAGTGACCTCAAACCTTGGAAAGCCATTGCAGAAAGTGTAAACAGGGACAGGGTGCCTGGGAGAAACAGAGGAGGATGGTAGGGAGGGAGTTACAAAGGGCACAGTTCGCAAGGGAAACCTGCAAGGGATGGGAAAGGCAAGAGATTGCTCCTGCAGATCCGTAAGCAGCAAAAGGAAGAAAGGAGAATGCTGTTCCAGTACAAAACAGGGCAAGAGACCTCCTGAAAGGTGGGATGCCATTCAGAGGACCTGGAGAAGCTCGAGGACTGGGCCCATGGGAACATCATGAGGTTTAACAAGGTCAAGTGCAAGGTGCTGCACCTGGGTCAGGGCAACACCTGGTATCAACACAAGCTGGGGGATGAGCAGATCAAGAGCAGTCCTGGAGAGCAGGACTTGGGGGTGCTGGTGGATGAGAGGCTGGACACAAACTGGCAATGTGCGTTCATAGCCCAGAAAGCCAAGTATGTCCTGGGCTGCATCCAATGCAGCATGGCCAGCAAGTTGAGGGAGATGATTCTGCCCCTCTGCTCTGCTCCCATCTGGAGCTCTGCATCCAGCTCTGGTGCCCCCAGCACAGAAGGGAAGTCGACTTGTTGGAGCCAGTGCAAAGGAGGGCCATGAAGATGATCAGAGGGCTCAAGAACCTTTCCTCTGAGAACAGGTTGAGAAAGCTGAGGTTGCTAAGCTTTGAGAAGGGAAGGCTGGTCAACACCAGCCTTCTAGTACCTAAAGGGTACACATAAATAAGAAGGAGAGCAACTTCTCGCATGGACAGTCACAGGACAAGGAAGAACAGTTTTAAACTCAAAGAGGAGAGATTTAGATTAGATGTCAGGAAGAAATTATTTACTATAAGGGTGGTGAGGCACTGGAACAGGTTGCCTAAGGAAGTTGTGGATGCTCCATCCCTAAAGTGTTCAAGGAAAGGTTGGATGGGGCTTTGTAATCTGATCCAGTTGAAGATATCCCTGCCTATGGTAGGGGGGTTGGAACTAGATGATCTTCAAGATCCCTTCCAATCCAAACCATTCTATTATTCTATAAGTAATCATCAAGAGACACTTAAAAAGTCCACACCAGCGGTGATTCAAAAAACAGAAGTGGTCAGTTTCAACCACTGAGACATTAAATTTAAATAAACTTAGATGTGGCCAAACACTATCTAGATATTCAAGAGTAAATGAAGCAGTATCCCTTACATTGCTAGAAAATAGCTGCTAGTACTTTTATTAGGGAGAACTGTCTCCTATTTTCTTTGCTGAATTCCTGTAATAGGACAATCGGGAATATTTAACCCACTACAGCTCAGTTATGGACACATTTACAGCTTCCCTGGAGGGCTAAACCCCACATTTAAAAAATAATTGGACTCAGTGCTGCAAGAAGTCCCTTAGGGAGAATGCACTGTAGTTCAGAATCATTTCTTCAGTCTCTTGGAGGTTTACACAGAGGCATGGCAGAACTATTCTTTTTGGTGGCTAAGCTTAAATATATCATTCACAAAGCCAGCAAGTGTAGCTGAACTTTGCTGTGGCTTGCCCTTGCTTCCTTGTACATCCCTTGTAAAAACAGCCTGGTAAATAGCACCTAAAATTTAATGGCACTGACCAATATGCTCCCAACAGCAGCAATCACACCCTGAAGATTCACAGGTATCAGAAAAACCACAAGAGATAGAAGCAAAGTTTCACAATTTTTAGCCTGTTTTACTCTCTTGCCCTTTTCCCACAGATCTCAAGCTCCTCTTGTCTCTGTGCTGGGAGTTATCCAACAGCTGTTGGAAGTGGAGTCTTTTACTGCTGCTTTGGATGTCACTAAAAGCTTTACCTTCTGTTTTCATTCTGTATTTAGGAGATGTCATCCCTTGGTGACTGTTGCTGAAATGTCACACGCAATGCCACCAAACTTCTCATCCTTATCACTGAAGGCTCTATAGTGACTGATAGCAGACCACAACATGTGTCTTGGATAGCCAGGACAAAGTCCATGACCTCCCATACACAGGAGAACAATGCAGATGTTCTTGCAATCTCATTTGGTTTGTTCTCACTGTCTTTTTTGGCCTTAAAAATCAATCAAACAAGGGAAAAGTCCTGTGAATCTTCAGCTAGTCATACTGCCATTTCAAGGAACAGCAAAACCTACTCATGAACAATAGAATCAGTGCACCTCAATATTACATTTAACCTTCTTTTTAAGATGTCTGAGCATTGTTGCCTTCCTCAAAGCAACAGAAAATCTTGAGAAGTCAAGGGGTGCTGGCAAGAGCAATGTAATTCAGACTTCACAATCCAGTTCCCTCTAGCACGCAAACTGCTTGGGTGATACAAGCTTTGTTTGACAAAAACATTATCCAGGAGAGTAAAGCCAAAACAACTAGGAAAAAAAAAAAAAAGGAGATTTTAAATTGCCCAGTGTCACCATAGGAAACTGCCTCACTTTCCAGTTGCTCTTAAAGTGTTCATGGCTGGTTGTGAGCCCCTAAGCCCAAGTGAAGGTCACAGGGCTTAGTCACCTATACACACTCAGCAGTCTATGGTCTAAAGGCATGGGAAGAGAGGTAGACACTATCTCAGGTAATGCAGAATTCCAGATAATGAACAAGTCCTGAGAACAGGAATACTTGCATGACCTTACAAAACCAACATATATATACATGTATACATTATATACCTACTGATACACTCAAAAAACCAAAAATTCTACTCTTCTACTTGTATCTCATTCTGCCTTGAAGACCTTGGTTACAATGTAGGAAAAGAAAAGGGAAGGAAACGGAAATTCTACTCTTCTACTTGTATCTCATTCTGCCTTGAAGACCTTGGTTACAATGTAGGAAAAGAAAAGGGAAGGAAACGTCTGCTTCCTTTCTGTACCATTACTTCCCAGAACCAACAGCCTCAGCTTCCATCCCCACCCTCCTCCTGCAGGAGATAAAGTTGCATTTTCTCTCCACCACCAGGTGAGTTCTGGACTAGTCATCCCAACTGCACACAACTGTAACTCAGACCTTGGTCCTGTGCCTGGGAACACAGCACCAGGAGTCTGCCCTGTGCTGCCTTGTTGGGACTGTTATTGCAGGCAAAGTTGCATGTCGAAGGTACAATCTCAGAAACCAGACAAGTGCACAGTAACTACCATGCAAACATTCTAACATGATTTGCTTGCAAGGGCAAACAGAACTCCTTTGTATCACAAACCACTTGAAAGTTACATCTTGTCAACCTCTGCCAGGGTTTCTAATGATATTTCTACCATGGATGGAACTCTGCATTTACCCGGCAAAACATCTCAGCTGAAGCCTCTTAATCCACAACAAATTTCTCAACACAACTACAACAGACTTACCAGTTACTGGATCGATGGACACAGCCTAGAGCTGTGCATGGCAAAGTACAAAACACACAAAACCCAACACAAAGCAACCGCTCTTTGACTAATGTAATACAGAACAAAGACTTTATCCTTCAGATATTCACAGAATAGCTGAGTTCAGAAGAGACCTCGAGATCATCCAGTCCAACCCTCCCTTCTCCTGAGTGAAAGAAAAAAAATGTATGCATATAACAAACCATTGAAGACTAATCAAAAACACCTGTCTGAATCAGCTTCTTAGGTAGGAAGAAAGAAGAACTGGTAGTCCATCCGTCTGGAGATGGCATTCCATATCTAGTGACCAACTTTCAGACTGGAATGACTCCATGTTTTTGTCCTCCCTATAAACACATAAAATTTTCATGCAACAAGAAAGGATTTTAAGCAATTACTTACTCTTGCTCTTCTTACATCTCCTTATCACCATTTTGTTTTGTACTTTTGAACATGGCTATAATTGCCTCCAAGGGGAGCCCACAACCATTGACGTTGCCAGTAACTTCCATGACCATGACAAACCGCTCTTAGGCCAAAGCTGTTACCATTTAAGTTGCTCTTCAAAAAAACAGCTTGTGGAATATGGCAGTGCCTGCATCGGGAAGTGTTTCCGATCACTGTATTGAGCCAAGACCAGTGCCTCCCCTAAGCACTGCTTCTTTTCCATAAAGAACTCACGTCTAAAAAATCAAATGGCTTGGAAGGTGGGGAAGCATCCACTTAGTATTAAGGCCCAAGGTAGCTGGTAATTATCACAGTATGACAGGCAAGCTTGGCTATAAATCTGATCAGGTTACTCATTATTCAATTCCTACTAATACGTTTGTTGTATAGAAAAGTACCCACATGCAGCCTCTTACAGTTCCCTCCTGCAAACACAAAGACCAGCTCCTGTTCCTTTCAAAAGATTACACAGTTAATTCCACATTTCAAATTCTCAATACTTCTGTTGAAAAGTAAAGAAATAAGAAAAACCAAGCTATAATTATATTTCTAGCTTTCCAAACAGTGCAAGCACATTCACAACTATGGCCATCACAAAGTCAATTTTTCTAAAGAAACTGGTCTTTAAAACAGAAGTTTAGCACATGCTGCCATCCTGAGAGCATGTTTCCCTTCTTACTTGATAACTTCCTTACTGTCCTGTAATTGTTTGTGTAGCATGAGGTGAAGTTGATTTTTTTGAGAGGCTGCTAAGTGTAGATAAGCCTCCCACCTCTCCCAGTTAAACCACCTCCAGACAGATTTCCTTGCAGACTTCACGCAGGCAGCACTCAGAAGGCAGCATGGTGCAGCAGCATGTGGATGGCAGGGGCCTTCCAAGAGCCACAGATTACTGTATTCTAAAAGTTCACCATTAAGTGAATTACTAGTTAACCAAATGTAGGTTCTAAAGAAGACAGACTTTATACAGATAAATGTGAGACTGACACCACTGGAAAAGTGCGGCAAGGTGAGGACACAGTGCAGGGCGGAGCAGGCTCATTCTCATGATTGCTCAGCTCAGCAGAATCCTTGCCCAGCACTGCAGTGGGGCAGGCTTGGGGCAGCAGCACTGCTCACTATCTCATCCCATCCCCACCAGCCCCAGAGCCACATCCTGCTGCTCACCAAGCCCAAGCCAGGACATCAGAACTCCTGCGGACATGCAAAGACAAACAGCATGGGGAACATTTCTGCATTATAGATGTAAAAGTCGAAATGATCATGCTGAGGACTGAATCAGTTGGAGTGCCTTCTCCACTATTTTTTTCCAAATGTGATCTAAACCTCTCATCTGCACACAGAAGAAAAGTTGAAGGAGGAAGGCACCAATACTGCTTGTGCATATACCACATGCAAAAAACCTCCCTGTTGAACATTTGTGCACTGCACTGGAAATTTTAAAAGGTGCAAAAGCCCTAAAATTTTTAAAACCTGGCCACAGTAAGCCACTAGAACAGTTATTTTTATTTGTTCAGTCAAGTGAAACTCTAAACATGATTTCACAATGGTTTGCAAGCAAACACAGCAGTTCTATATGAGAAGAAGGTTCCCTTCACCTGTCAGACTAAAACTCAACAGAATTCATGGAAGGATTTCAACTCAAACTTACAAAACTTAGTAAATCATCTCTTAATTTTTGACACAGCAAGAGTAACTACCGATTTAAAACAAAATCTTTACATCAGGATCGACCAAGCACCTAAAACATACCGTTTAAGATCATCAGAATTTATAATTTCAACAGCAGAATGGACACATCACTACAGCCTGTATGACTCAGATCAAGTGTTATAGCACACAGACTACCATGGCCTTCTTGTTTATACATTTGGCTGCATTTTTGAGGATTGAATAGAATATTCCATATCACATAAAACCTTGTTTTGAATGGACAACTATAATTTGAAGCCAAAATTAATCACTTGGAAAATTCATGGGGGCAGAGCTGTAGCTATGGTCAATTACCCAAACTCCACAAATGACAATTCTTTCAAGTTTTTGCTTTTTTTGTGAACACTGAAAAAAAATGTACTATTCTATCTTTTCTTTTTGCTCTGCAAGGTCATTGTTGCATGTTCAGATGCATGAGAGCTCTCTATCAGATCTCATATTTTAGTTAAATACTAGTCTCAGAAGTACCGTAATAGCTAGCTTTTCTTCTTAATTTAGGGACTAGCAGACAAGAATGTGAAGCAAGGAAAGAGTGAGGAAAAAATAGCAAGAGGTATATCTGAATCTAAAGCATAAAATTAATGTGCCAAGAATAGTTTGGGGTGTATTTTGTTCCAGCACCAGCTCAGTCTGGTTGAGTATGTCATCAGCATCCAAGTCATATCTCCTGGGGCAATCAGTAGCACTAGAATTGTGCGCCAATAGCTTTGGGACTACTGAGAGAGAGGCTGTGATGATCCCAGGCAGCTCTGCTGAGCACAAGAAATGGCATCTCCCCACAGTGAGCACCTTCTGACCATAATTCATAACCCTAGTGACAGGACCCATTGACAGGACAGCACCCGAGAAGGCTTCTAAAAAAGAGAGCATTCATATCTCTTCCTCTCCATGCACGCATAGAGCACAAGTAATTCAATGCTCACACTCTAAAATAGCATCAAATAAGAAAACCTGTGCTTCTTGAGCTTTTACTTTATTTACTGTCATGGAAAACATCCTTTAATGGTAACTAGAGAACTTTCCCCTAAAATAATTGCTTCTGATTACACTGATATCTCTCTTGCCACTTATTGTATCTTTTTGGAAACACAGAATTTTTTTGAAATCTGATTTTGCCTTTCCCTCATCTCTTGCCTATCCCTTCTTCTTTGATCTACACTTTTTTTCTCTGGCATATACAGTATATCCTTTTCCTAATTCATGACTGCATTGACACGTCTATTAGCCTCAGTATAATTCTTATTTCATTGTGCTCTCTCTTCTATTTAAAAAACAGTAATAATTAAAAAAAACAACCAAACAGAAACCCAACCCTCAACCCAAAAAACAGCACAGTATTTTCTACTAAATCTAAGCATCACTACTGAGCAGTTCTAGCGATCTTTTAGCTGACAGAAATTACTTGCACAGCATATGTAGTTTCTGCATTTTTACATATAATTTAAAGTCCAATAAAAGGAAAACCAAGAGGTCTATCTGGATAAAATGAAACTGCATTGCAAAGTCAGTGGAAGAATGATCCCTTAAATTAGGCTTCTTATTACTTTTAAGATCTCTACAAGAAAGCCACTGCCATTTGAGATGGATCACCACAAGAAATTTAAAAGGCAAGATTTTTCAATTGTTCAAGTACCAAACTCCACTGCAAGAACATCTGCAATGCAGAGAATAAGGACTCTGCCTGCACTGTAATGAGTGCACTGGCAGTCAGTTTACCAGCACTCTAGAATGGGATGTCCCAGGGATAATACTGATAGAGTCTTCTATAAGCATACAAGAAATCCAGGCTAGCTTCCTTTTCATTTTCGGAGTTTGAAAAGCTGAGGCAAATCTGAGCAGTTTACCTGATTCTTGGGGTAAAAAGCTGGAAGAGCAGATGGGAGAAATATTACACCCTTTTATGACTCAGTTTGCAAAGGCTTTCACATAGAAACTCTCTTAAAATATAACTGTTATTAAGTTGTCCATATAGACTTAGCTGACTGACCACACCAAGCCTGAGAGGTAACAAAAGGAAGTAAAATACTGCAAAGGAAGGGGAGGAAGGGGGAAGTATTTCAGGTGTTCTATATTTTGACCATTCCCTTTACTGTGCATCTTTTCTTGGTTGCCTCAAACCTTTACATTATACATTGTTCTACTTTTGTGAATTGCCTGGCAGATTTGACAAAGAACTGTAAACAAAGTAACTCCCTTAGCCACTCTGCTGAATGCAAGACATGTCTCCCGAGACCAGGTGCTCTAAAAGCAGTCTCTCTCATGCAAGGAAAGTCTCCTCCACTATAAGCAAAGACATTGTAAAGTGTGACTTCATGTGCACTAGAGGAAAATAGTGAAGCAATTTCCCCCAGACCCTGAGATGCAAATCGAAAACACTGTCACCTGTGCCAAAGCATTTTTTCCCTGCCAAAGTCCAGAAAAACATGTCTAAGCAGCTGAAGCCTGAACTTGAGGAATTCACGAACTATGCATGTATTTCAGCCCCTTCTTGCACCATGCTTTGCTAGTCAGGTTCTCATGGAAGATCTCCAGTCACATATAGCCACTGTAAACTATCCTTTCTAGGACATATACAGAAGATAAAAATGTGACTTGCTGCACGCTGAATGAAGAAAAGTGACTACAGCACCTGTAAAACCTTGGATCAATGCCAGAAAAATAACCTATTGCTGTAAGGTGGTACCAGGACTGGAAGACAATGAGCCAAGAGGCTTTATAGGTGCAAACAGTGGAGAAATGCACCCTGTTGGAAAAGGAGAACCCAGAGAACATATTTAAATAAAATTATTTATTTGGTCACTGCTAAATGGAAATATACACAAAAGTGAGCTGTGTTTTTACTGCTTGACTGTGAGGTGTGGATAGGCAGATCATCTCCCTGCAACCAAACAGGAGATTTAAAAATAAATCCTATCCAAGCTCAGCGTGGTTCAGATAAGCACTGTCAGACGAGCTACACTGCAATGAGACAGTGTCCCCCTTCTGCGAGAGGCTACACTCAGCAGAATTTTAAGAGCCCTTCAGACAGAGGTATGGGATAATCTGCTCCCCCCTCTGTCTCTCAGGTTCACAATGTGACTTCTGAATAAAGTTAAGGCCTAAAATATGAGGTTTAATAATACCACTTCCAAAGTTTCCCACTTTTAATTGTAACTCTGAATAATCTTCCTAGCTACAAATATGTCTAATTTCATTTTTGGCACAAACCCCAAGATATATCACAAAAGAACAGAAAATAAAACACTGCAAAACAGTAGAGGTATCAATCTCAATCAACAGGCAGGAAATGGGACACACCTGGATGCTATCTAGTTTGTAGATCAAATAAAAACAAACAAAACAAACCACCACACTGTAATACAGGTAAGCATTACAAGTGCCACTGTTGAAAGAGTCTTAGGTAGGATTGCAAAATGTATGTATCTTCCGCATCACCTGGTGCACATCCTGTCTGGCCCAGGAACATAAAGATACTATTAATTTCATTTTGCAAAAAGAATGAAGTCAAGTAAAGAGAGACAGAACAGACAGAACTCAAACTCTCAATACCTGTCTTCTACCCTCACTGAAGAGGCAATTTAAAGGCTCACATGATCAATCAACCTACAGTTCCATCAAACACCTTGTAACACCTACTAATCTGATTTCAATCCAGTTCTTCTTGCATTCTTTGCTGCTAACATTATCCTTGCTTTATTCAACACAGAAGTCAAACAAGCCACTAGACAATACAGAGGACTACAAGAAATTAATTAAAGCAGTTATAAAGTAGTGTTTATGCTATTCCATTTCCTAAGTTTTCAGCCTACGGTCCACACCAGATTCCCAGCTGGCATTTATCAGTACAGTTCTAATGACCCATTAGGCCAATTTAGACTGCTGCAGATCTGGCTGTTAGTGTTTACCATTTAGCATTAAGAAGTCAATGAAAAAGCACAGGTGGTACTATCGATTAACTGAAAGAACAGACAGATGATCTGTACTTTGCCCAGACTCAGGATACATCTAATTTACACTGGATATGCTTGTGTCTTTAAAAGCAATTATTAGTTTAGCTGTTTTGTACTAATGCTATATAAATACAACATTTCATGGTATTTTCCTAACATGTAATTGGATACTGTCATCATCCTCTGATTTCAATTGTTTTCATCCTCCCTATTCAAAAGTTAACTTCAAGTTAAGCACGAGCACAAGTCCTATGAGGAGAGGCTGAAGGAGCTGGAGTTGTTCAGCCTGGAGAAGAGGGGGCTCAGGGGAGACCTCATCACTCTCTACAACTGCCTGAAAGGAGGTTGTAGCCAGGTGGGGGTTGGTCTCTTCTCCCAGGCAGCTATCAGTAAGACAAGAGGGCATGGTCTTAAGCTCTGTCAGGGAAGGTTTAGGTTGCATATTAGGAAGAAATCTTTTACAGAAAGAGTAATCAGACATTGGAATGGGCTGCCCAGGGAGGTGGCGGATTCACCGTCCCCAGAGGTTTTTAAGATGAGACTGAATGTGGCACTTGGTGCCATGGTCTAGTAACCACAGTGGTGTTGGATCAAGGGTTGGACTTGATGATCTCAAAGGTCTTTACCAACTCAGCTGATCCTATGATTCTGCGATTCAATGCAAAACTTACAAATTAGTAAATGTATTTTAAGGACCTTTCAAATCACCCAAATATGGAATGTTTTCAGTCTTGAATGTGCCCCCCAAAAAGCCATGTTTTCTCTTTAACATCATGGCAATGACTGCAGTCCACCTAGACTGACAGTGTTTTGGCTTCAGTGTGACACTTCCACATCTTAGAAGTCTAAATACTGTTATCTGCAGTAGTTCCATAGCTGGTGATATTGGTAAAGCTGACGATAATAGTATAGCTGACATTTCCAGTGCCATGATGATGCCAGTACAGATTCTTCTGTGCTTCCGTTGAATGCTCTAAAAAATTAACATGTCACCCTTTTCTTCTGGATTGAAATTACCCTTATTATTCAGTCGGAAATACCACAGATCAAACTGACTTAACACCCCCTTCCTCTCCACTCCCTAGGTCTATGCCACCCCGAATATTTTCAAGACACTTGCAAGAACTTGCTCAAGAGGGTCCATTTCCGACCCAGATGTGAGAGGATGTGAATGGCTTGTGTGAAGGAGATCCTTTGTTTTAAATCATCAAGTAATTCTTTAATAAAATGGCACTAGCAGACAGCATCTCTGTTCAACAGACCCACTGCATTGCCAAACACAATGGCAGCTGTTCAACACTGCTGCTACTGCTGGTTTTCAAGGAGACTGTCAAAGCTGCACCATTATTTTTTTTTATTGGTTTTACTTTTTTTCCTCTTTGCCTTTCCTCCAGTAATAGACATATATATAATTTCAGTAATTTGGCAAATTTTGAGTAACTGAGGTATTTGGAAAAATAAAATCCTGCCTACTATTTTTAGGAGCAGCCGTACTGGGAAAAAGCCCCTTTCAGTTACCTAAAAGAGGACTGAGTTGGCAAGAGACCAAGATCTTCACATTTAACTTTGTTTAAAAAGCTTATCGACAACCTTAACTTCTCTGTAGGATACAGAACTCCCCTACTGCTGGGACATCACTAAAGCTTTGGAGCATGTGAAGACAAAGTTCCCAGGACTCTCCATCCCTCCAACACACAGCTGTGATCCAGAGTGCAGTGGGGAAGACAAATTCAGCACGTAGCTTTGGTGGAAATCTCCTCATTGCTCAACAGTCATTTCTACAATGCTGAGGTATTAATACACCCTCTCCCATTAAAATTCTCCTAGTAAGAAGTGCCACATAGGAACTAGGTATTGCTGGATTTTTAGCTGGGGCACTGCTTGGTGCAAACACACGCTCAGTCAAAGACTTAACCATGTTCTTGCTAATGCCTATCACGGACCACAGGAATGTCCCTCTTGCCCACAACAGCCACCTTGCTGCACTGCTGCCCCTCACCCCACAAACCTGCACACCATGGGCAGCCAGGCACCCCTTGGCACTGCTGCCGGTTCATCCAGCCAGAAACAGCCATGACAGCAGCTGCAGAGCCTGTACTCCACCCTCGGAGCTCAGAGGCACATGGTGCTCCAGATGGTGTTGTGAGGACACTGCCCTCCCTTCCGCCCTGGTAGCATTGTCAGCAATCACACAGATCCCACACACAACAGAGGAGGGCTTTCTGCAGAAGTTCAGCTTTGTGCTGTGCTCATGACTGTAAACCACTCACCCTTGCACACAGTTAAAACGTTCAATATTTTAAAAAGAAATTATCAAAGTAATTGCATGGAAAATTATTCCTCACCTATGAAAAACACCTAGGCTGTAATCTTCTGTTCTTAACAACATTACTGACCTATAAACAAAGAATAAAATACCTCTTATCAGAGGGCACGTTTTTAAATTTAAATATACTCACCAAAATTAAACTTTGCAGGAAGCTCCAAAATCTTTCCTGCAACCGGTAATCAGCCATTTTTTACATTATGTTACTGACATACCTTAATTAGCTCTAATTCACAAATTATAATCACTGTCTAGAAAAATTGTGATGCATTTGTTCTGAAGCAGTTGTGCATCTTTATGAACATACAGTTCATAAATCTTACAGAATTCATTAATGCAAAAGGAAAGATACTTTTTCCTATAATGAATTATGACATACCTGTTTTCCACTTCAAGCACTCTGGTTTCCTAAAAGTCACTTGCAAACTACTAGGTAAAAGTATTAAAATATCTGTTCATTGATTACAATGAAGAAAAAAGAAAAAAAAATCATTCCTTTGCTATAGAGACTAGTATTTTTTTTCAAAGACATTTCAACAGGACATAGAAACTAATCTTCAGCTCTTTTGAAAAACCCTTTGAATGTATCCTTCTATCTTTCTGTTTCCAAAGACCTTTCAAACCTTGACTTGTGGGAGTCTGTCTATTATTGTGAGTCAATGACAGCTGGAATCTTCCAAGTGAGACAGACAGTTTTAAGACTGGTGGTGCTTAACTAAAACATGCAGTACTACTGCTATTGAAGAAGCACAATTTTAAAACGGAAATTAAAGATTTCTACCCTTTATAATAGTGACATAGCTGTTAGTGTTACTGAAGTTCAGATCTCATTATTATATAGTTCTTCAACATCCACAGTTGACTTACAAGCATTGTTCCAGGAAGGCTTATTGGAGCTCAGTTATCAAGTGCAGAGTTTATGAATTTGCTGAATCTTCTAGGTGAACTGTAATCTTCCCTAAGTAGTAATAACAAAACCCAAACTTTGTGCAGGTAAGTGAAAGCCAAAGGAATAATCAGCACAAAACCTTGAGAAGAAAAGCTTCTGAACTGCAAGTTACTTTGCCTGAGAAGAGACTGGCAATACAATGCCTTCTTTATTTGCTGAAGTGCACTTGAAGCACAGGAATTTTTCGCTCCAGGTACTTAGCTATCCAAAAAAGCAGAAGATATGTTCCACCTTTTGCCTCATTTTACTTGCATACCCATCTGTGAAGAGGTACAAATCCACATGAAACACTAATTGTTTCCCTCTTCCACAAGTCAGCATCCTTTGAAGAACTCCAGAAAAAAGATGGTCCAATTATTTGCACACAAAGAGCCAGATTTCATAGTACTGATTGGTTTTCACCAGTGAAACAAGAGCAGAGGCACAAAAGGACACTACACTCTGGACAGTCAATGATACATTCAAGGATGATGAGGCAAGTGTGAATGCAGGTGCCAGGAGGCATGGGTTTGCATATGATGCCACACATCAACAGCCCATAAGGAGGATTACGATCCGTGCTGAATTCCACCCTTGTCTGCTGTGTACTCCATTAGTGCCTTCACACAAGCACATCACCCAAAAAACTCCCTAATCCCATGTAGCAAGAGCAGCTGCAGTGGAGGCAGAATCTGGCCCCCAGTGTGGGAGGAAATTGAATAGGGAGCAGAACAGCAGTCCCACTCTCATGCCACCATTTAACAGTTTTGCTGGTATGTGACCTTTTGTTTGCCATCAAATCATCTCCCTAGCAGTCAAATCATATGTTTGTCTATTCATCAGATCCCCTGAACATTCAAACCACATATACAAAGGCTGTTTGGATTCTTCCTGCCTCTATTGTGGCAGGTCAATAACTAAGACAGGGAGCTCCCAGCTGGGTATGAGCAGCACAGAAACACTGCACAACCAGAAGGGAAAGAGATCTTGGCAGAGCACACTTATATAGGGAGAAAATTAGAGTCTGGAAACTCAACGACAAGTCATCCCTTTTCTTCTGAGTGTCATAAAAAAAAAGATGTTCAAAATAATTACTACAATAGCGATGTTTAAATGTTAATTTGTACAGTACTCTGCAGAGCTTACAGTTCTGATTGACGTTTTGGCTGGAAAAGGAACCTTACTTAGCAATCTCTGTTTGCTGAATTAAAGAACTAATAGAGGTAGTTTGATAAAAATGATGTCACCCTGTTTGAAACCAAGCCAAAAGAAAGATATGCTTTCATGATTTTGCCCCTGCAACCGTATGGTGATATTTAGACCTACAGATTTTCAGGATGGATTTGAATCCTCACCATTAAAAATCAGAAACTGGGAAATCATGACAAAATTCTAGCACTAAAAACTGCCTCCATCTGAACAGGTTCTGTTTGCAGGAGCAGCAATTCATTGGGTATTTAATTTTATGACACAGAAGAACATTCACTTAGCTTGTCCACGTTTAACACACCATCTACTTCACCCAGTTGAAACCACTTAAAATTAAGTCTCATCTAAACTAGCACTGGTCATCTAAATTCCTTCTGAGATGACAAAGAGGGACATCTGGAGTGTATTTATCCTGTTCACATATATGTGACTATTATAAGTTAGGATGCTTCATTAGTGAAGGTGATCCTTTTTCTCCACTCTTTAAATGAGAAAAAACAGCTCAGTCAGATAAAATTAGGTGAGATGAATTCCAGCATATATATCTCTACTGTTAATGAATGCATCTTTAAAGGAAGGGAAATATTATCCCTGTGTCATTAATGGGCAACTTTGAGTCTCAAGAGTCTGGAATTTGTACTTTGAAAGAATTTACAGTCCATCTACACTTAATTCAGAAGTTTAAAGTCTAAAACTGTAACCCTGAAAACCCCTCTGTGGAAGATAGGTAAGGAACAGAGTCTTACTTCTTTTCTGTCTCACTGAGGTACAATTACAGTAGCTACATTTGTATGGGATAGCTTGAAGAAGCCCTCAACAAGGAACACATCTGCCTTGCTCAAGATAGGAATCAGAGAAACTTCTACACAGACATAACACAGGGATGTTTTTGTTATTGCTGAGCAGTGCTTACATGCTGGTGAGGAGAGTGGGGGTGCATGGGAAACTGGGAGGAGACAGAGTCAGGACAGATGACCCCAACTGACCAAAGGGACATTCCATACTACATGAGATCATAATCAATATATAAGGTAAGGGAGAAGAAGGAGAAAGGGGGAGGGATGTTTGGACTGACGGCGTTTGTCTTCCCAAATAACCATTATGTGTGATGGAGAGCTGCTTTCCTGGAGTTGGCTGAACACCTGCGTCCCAATAGAAAGTGGTGAATGAATTCCTTGTGTCATTTTGTTTGTGTGTGTGGCTTTTTTCTTCCCTATTAATCTGTTTTTACCTCATCCAATGAGTTTTCCAGCTTTTACTCTTCTGATTCTCTCCACAACCCCACTGGCAGAGGAGTGAGTGAGCAGCGGCATGGAGCTTAGTGACTGCCTGATTGGAAAAAAAACTCATTCTCAAACAGTGTTCTCCCCCATAGTAATACAAAAGAAAAGCACAGGAGAAAAGGTGATGGTGCTTTGTGGGAAGTGCTGACTCAGGTTCAAGAGTAGGGGTCATTAATACAAGGATGCAGCAAAAATCAGCCCTGCACAGCTACCAGGACTAACCTGTTGGGCTGAGGCAAGCTGGGTTCTAAAATCAGGTCTGAGCACCCTGTGTTTGACGTTGTGGGCAGGGAGGTGTGGACAAGGACAAAATGAGGGAGAGCCTACAAGACCAGAGTTGCTGCTACGGGTCCTGCAAAAACACCCGCGGGAAATGCACCCTTCCTCTGCATGTTTGCTGTGTGTGAGTGTGTAGGGAGGAACATATGTGGCCTTACACAGCCCAGAGAGAACCACCACAAACCCCATCTGAGTGCTCTCTGTAAGTTACATCCTTGGGGAGAAACAGCGTAACACTTTCTGTCAGACAAACTAAAATTACACAAGCTGTCTTGGTATTTCTGACACCACGACAGGAGAACAGTGCCCGGATTTTGATGTGCTGAGGGAAAGCAGTTTTTGGAACATGCTTAGTACAATCCAGGTTGGAATCCACTTGATATCCAGACAGTTACACTTTCAAGTTTCACAGACTGAGCTACTCAGAGTGCATATATTCCTAGATGGCACTAGTATTAGTGTCAGGTTGTATTTTTGTACTTAGCTTGAAGTCTGCTGCTTCCATTTCAGGCCTGGAAAAAGGTTTTCTATATCTAAAAGTTTATCCAATTTTTTCCAATTATAGCCGCTGGTCGTCAAAAATTATTACCTTTTCTATGTGCCTGGGACTATCATAGTCATACGGAAACTGCTGCAATAAGGGAAGATACTGAATTTGGTGTCTGAATGGAGATTGCCCAAAATGAAGAAAAATGAAGCCACATTACCATTTAGTTCTCAAATTTACACATCATACCCAGAAGACCTATACCCTCAACCTCTAAATATTATTCATTTTTAACTACTATATACAACTAGGTAGAGAATTTAAAACACTGAGAAGTCATCTGTTTCACTCAGCTAACTCAACTCCATAGGAAATAACTGAAACAAGAAAAATGTTTCAAAACACTTAAAAAAACATCAATGCAACAGAACCAACAGCAAACCCTAAAATGCTGACAAAATAATTTGGTAATAGACAAAAGAAGAAAAAAAAAATCTTATTAATATGATGAAAACACCCACTGTCAGCAACAAAGTAATCCTGGAACTCTATAAATGCATTGAGAAAAATAACAATAATGTTAGATTGAACACCTTTGGACACAAATTTGGAGTTAAGTCATTAAAAAGATTTCTTGAAAGGAAGGATGCTAATAAAAACCCAAACCTCTTAAACTTTTAATATTTTTTTGTGAACCATAAGTTTCTTCGTTAAGCTAATCCCATTAATGCTTGATCAACAGACTCAATGCCAGCCCTTAACAATATAGGTAACACCACTTGGCAGTCTGTGGCAGTAGTTTGCCTTTTTCTCTGCCAAGTAAATAACTACTAAACTCCAGACTGCTCTGATATCAAAGGCTCTATTGTTCAGATGGGAAAGAAATCCCAGAGGATGTGTGAACTGTCTTAGTACAGAGGTGGCACTTGCTGGAAGGCAGAGCCCCTCTCCCTCAATGACCTCCACCAGCCATCCCTGCTCACATGCACAACTTTTCCTTTTGACATGATATTGGCATCTGAGGGGAGACACACAGCTTAACAGGCAGCTCATGGTCCAACAGAAAAAAAAAACATTTATAAATAAAAAGCATTACAGATAGGCAGGCAAATGTGCTGATATTTTGTCTATGTGCATCTTTCCACCTGCACAGCATCCAAAATTAACATTTTCTTAATTTACTTGAAGAAACGCACAGAAGGTTGGCTCAATCTTGTGATTTCTATGGGTTACATTACCTGACTTGAATGCCAAACACAGTTTGATATTTCCAAATATAAACCTTGCATGTATTTTCCTGAAGTCTCTCAGCAAAGGGCTGGACAAAATTTGATTGTCCTTGTTCCCAAAACTGATTATGCTCAGTGGCATATCCCCTCCTATACTCTCCCTCCCCATTCCTCTCCACTCTCTCAGCCTTCTGTTAGTAGCAAAGAAACAGGAGAACATTGTACCTAACAGCAGGCACATTTCAACTAAAGCCTGTAATTGCATTTCCCCATAAATCTATCAGTTATTTTCTAATAATTATTTATTTATGCATTTGTAGCCAAACAGACAATAGCTTATATCACAAAGGGTGCACAAAACTGAAAGATAACTACACAGTTTCGTAACCTGACTGTATTCCTACTGCAAAATGTGGTTTTAGCTTTGCAGAAAACATAATGCAAAGGTACAACAGTGAATTGAAAGGTCAATCTGACCTTCACTTTGACAGGTTTTAGACATTAAAGGTTAACACACACAAAAGATGTTAGCTCCGTCTCAAAGACCCTTTTCCAAGCACTCTTTTGTGTACAGAAACAATGTTTCTGTATAGAATCACAGAATCATTTAGGTTGGAAAAGACCTTGAAGATCATCAAGTCCAGCAACCTACATTGTTGGACTCCGAGTCCACCGAAGAGTGGCATGAGTACTAGCAAGACTTAAAATGACATTTTAAATGGCTTTAGATAAATTAACGCAAGCCTCTCAGAGGACACCTACACTGATACGCGCAGTTCAGACTGCAAGACTGCTGTACGACATGGTGTCCACGCACTGTGCTCCTCTCCACCCACCCTGGGAGGGGCTGGCAGACCCGTGAGGGCTGGCATTTCACAGCCATCCACAGCGTGATGCTCCCAGGTGCCTCCCGATCCCGGCATGCTCCCACTGTGTGACAGAAATGGTTTCATTAGTGATACATCACAACATCATTTTCTTGACTAAGGTTCATCTTCTTTTCATTATTGATGCAGTAATTAGCTAATGAGGAGGAACTGCAATTGCTAAAAGACTAAGTTGTAACACAAGAACTCAATTGGCATGAACTAGATTTCAAAACCTGAGTGGAGTCATATCATCTGAATGGGAGACTTTGCAGCTCTGTCACACTGAAATTTCTGCATTTGCGTTTCATACTACAGAGTTGCTACACTTTTCTCTCCATCTCTCCTCCCCTGAAATATACACCTCTAAAGAGAATGAGGGGGTCAATTTTCAAAGACAGGTGGAAATTTAATTACATCAAAACTGGGAAATTGTGAATAGAGTATTTTGATCTAGGTAGTATTTGTGAGCCACAACACTGAGAAGGACATATTGTATACTCAAAAAGACCCCATGTCTGTTCTAAAATAAAAGCAGCACTATTTAATTACTTCACCGATTTCTCCTCTGGCAAAAGCATCAGCTAAGTAAATAAAATATTTTAGTGTAGATCTGTAATGCCTTATGGCTTTGGCTTTGGCCAGGTTGATAAATAAAACTAGCAAAAACCTCAAAACCTGGGAGGCAAACAGATATCTCATTAAAGTGCAGCACATTAACTTGCCATCAGCTTTGCTGCATGCTGTGCCGTGAATAAATTAAATGTGAATTCAGAAGAATTCTGACTGTCTGTGTCTGACAAGCTTTATTACCATGCATATACCAGCAATCATCTCCCCAGTTTTGCAGGGAAAAAAAAAACACATCAAGGAGGCAAGAGCAAAAGAATCCAAGTTTATCTTTTCTGGCAGTGGAGTGGCTAAACTTCTAATGCCAAAGAGGGCCTGACATAAATGCTTCAATGCCAAACACACAATTGGAACTGATATTCTGGACAACCACCAGTGAAGTAGGTATTTTGGTGACCTACCCAGCTTCTCCTCGTGGCCATACCTACTGAGTGTCTATTGCTTATACAAATGCAGCCTGTGCTCACTTCAACAGAAATGCAACCTGAGCACGACTCTGATGGGTTTTGGCTCAGTCAGGCACAATGGAGGTCACTGAATAATATATTTTTCCTGAGGCAAAAGGAAACATTTCCCTATCTTCTGAAGTTCTTTGCCCCTATTTCTTCTAGTGTTACTAAGCTCCTTTATCCTGGAGCATGAAGAGGCTCCGATATGTTAGTTGTATTTCATCCATTTCAATGAAACAATGCTTGACTATGAAAAGCAGGGATTAACATTTCTTTTCCATTGTTTTTTGTTAAGTTCTATCTCATAAATAAAAATCAGCATTTTTGACCATCATCATATATTTCAAAATACAGACATAATAGAAATGTATGCATTTTAATCAGGCAAAACCATCAGAAAACGAAACATAAATGAGGACAGAAGTGAGACAATCATCACACTATCTGACTGAGGTCTCCCAAGACATAAACACACATGCAACTACTCAGGACGGCAGGCCAGTGATCCAGCACAAAGAAGGAATGTGTAACTACATACTCACGAGTTTTGCATCTGCTTTTACATAATATCATTGTCCAGATCTGCTCAATAATTTATTGGAATTTATTAATTTATTAATATATGTAATTTATTAATATATGATCTGTGGAATAAGCTTATGAAGACCTTATGGCTGGTTTAGCTCAATGGATGAAGCATTATGTGATGACCACCAAAGAGCAGAGTTTGGGACATTGGCATAACTACAAATAGTAGCACACCATAAGAAAGACCTTGAGGTGCTGGAGCACATCCAGAGAAGGGCAACAAAGCTGGCAAAGAGTCTGGAGCATAAGTCTCGTGAGGAGTGGTTGAGTTAGTGGGGTGTTGTAGCCCAGATAAGAGGAGGCTCAGGGGAGACTTTATCCCAAAAGGAGTTGCAGCCAGATGGGGGTTGGTCTCTTCCTCCAAGTAACAAATGATAGGACAAGAGGAAATGGCCTCAAGTTGTGCCAGGAGAAGTTGAGATTGGGTACTAAGAAAAATTTCTTCACTGAAAAGTTTGGAACAGGCTGCCCAGAGAAGAAGTGGAGTCACCATCCTTGGAGGTATTTAAAGACGTGTAGATGTGGTGTTTAGGGACATTGCTTAGTGGTGGACCTGCTAATTAGGTCAGTGGCTGTACTTGACGATCACAGAGGTCTTTTCCAACTTAAACGATTCCATTGTTTTCTTCTATTAAACAAAGCACCTGCAAAGTAAAACCCTGTAGCTCCATGCTTTATTTAATGTGCAGACACATTAAACCACATAATGTCAGAAAGCCTCTTGCACAGAAGCACATTGGATTCCCATTAGTAAAGATTGATGGAGAATTAAAAATTAACGTTTTATTCATCAATATTTCAATGCCCTATTAGGTTCCATTTGATAGAGAACGCCCTTAGCATGTGTCCAATCACAGCAAAGCTGGGGAGGATGACAAGCATTTAACTGAAGAAATGGGAAGGGCACAGAATTTGTCTAAAGCCTCCAAAGCCAGGGGCTGTTTCACTGCTAAAAGCTATTTTGCTTCAGATGACACTATTTAGTCTACAGATAAGATTCATGCATTGCAGAGAAGGTTGTCTCTGAAGCTGGTCAGAAGTCCTGGAGGAGCTCACCCTACACTGCTGAGCACGCACAGATGGCACTTTGCCAAAGCCACGCTTTAGCTACTAAGAAGGCTTGAAGGCACAGAGTCAGCACTTGACCTGTCGACCTAAATTCTAGATTTTCATCACCTAAGATAAAGTATCAACACCAAGTTATTCACAGGGGACACGTCTCTGACACAGAGTTACTGAGCTTAAGAATACTCTTGCAAACATGCAAGTTCAAATCATGGGGCTGCTAGAAGTGCCTGGTACCCACTTGCAAGAGGAAGATGGGTTGCAGCTTTCACACACAGAACTGCCACCCCACAGCACAACACAATCCCCATATCAAGTTTTCTTCCCCCCAGCACATTTTTCCAGCCAAATCAGACAGATCATGCACAAGTGCTGGGAGGGGAAGAAAGGAAAGAAAGGAAAGAACTGTAATTTATCTTTTAAATGGGAGTTGTCCAGTCACTACAGGATCTGGTAATTTAAATTAACTTCTCTGGGGTACTTTCATTTACAAGTGGTAAAGAGGTAATGATATGAACTATCTAGTAAATAATTTGCCTTGACAATTACACTCTTTTTCTTTGCCAAACAGAACAGAAATCACTACTAAGACACAAATTACATATGTTCTCTGATAGTTCCCATATGGGTTCTTATGAGAGCAAGACAGGTATCACTGCTCAGCTGCTTCTGCTCTACCTAGTATAGGGTGCCCATGTGTTCAACATTGCCACACACACAGAGAACAGAGGAATAGAGAACTGGAGAACACAGTGGAAATGTTTACTCTGAAAAAGGACTGTTGAGCTTTTCAGAGTTTCCTACAAAGATATAAAAACTTTCTTAACAAGTTTTCCTTTTTTAGATTCTTTATTTGTCCCTTGATTTGCCCCATATACTTTGTGCAGTTTGCAAAATGAAGTTTAATTTCATCCCTTCAGAACTTTCAACAGGGAATCATCACCTGAAGCAAAAAACACAGAAAAATGTAGGTATACATATGCAAACACACACATGCACATACATATTAAGAGCCAATGCAATGATTAACACATGTCCAAATTATTGTATCTACTGACCAAGTGATTAATTTATCATCATGTGAAACCTTTGTAATTTGAAGGGGAAATCTGCTTTCCTGTAGAGGAAAGGTTTTGTCTTGTCTTCAAAAAGATAGACTTCAAAATAATCGGGATTCATCCCAGGATAGTTTTTCAGTTCTTGAGATCTCTGCTCTCACTCCGTCATCAAAAAAAGCCCAGTAGCCAGTCCAATGCAAGTGCAATTCATTACCCTTTTTGGTTTTGAGTTGTTTTTCTTTTGCTGTTTGTTTGTTTGTTTTGTCATTTTTTTGTGGTTTTGTTTCTTGTTTTGCTGTTTATTGGTGGGGTTTCTCTTTAGAATTAGGTATTTTACTAATAGTACCCCTGCACAGAACTTAAGTGTGCTAAGCCATGGGCAGTGCCTGCCCCGGACATCTTACAGTCTACAAGCACAAGAGATGGACAGAGAAAAGAGTGCAAAGGAAGAGAAAGAAAACTACTGGTAGTAGCCATGACTGGAGAGAAATTACATTTTTCAAATCCCTGTTCATGTTAATGCTGGTTTTGCATATCTGCTCCCAGTACAGGAAGAGCAACCCTCAGCTTTCCTACATGGAAGGATGGTCTAACAAGGACCTGACTTGAAGTAAGACCATGCTCATCTCTGGCAAGTGTTTGCTCATGAGATGTCCCTCCTTATTGCAGGAGGTTTGGATGAGACCACCTTTCACGGTCCCTTCCAAATCAAACTTCCGTGACTCAACAATTCCACGTAACTGTACAAATTCAACAAAGATTTAAAATAACACATCTCATAACTACCCTTTCTAGCACACGAGCCCTGTGCCCATGTGCAGCATAGAGCAAGCTCAGGCTCTGTGATCTTCAAGCCCTTTGAGTATGCACAGAGGGGAGAGGGTCAGGTTGGACCACCTGTCTCTATCAGTCCATTTTTAACAATGTGTTTCAAAGAGCTAACGTCCCTAACTCAAGAAAGAAACCCCAGTCACTAAAGCATCTCTCTGTAGTAAAAGTGAATGAGCAGTCTTGAAGACCACATATGAGTGATACTACTTTCACTCAGACTCAAGGAGACCAGTAGCTACAAACCTCTGTGTTCAGCTGGTTACGGTATTTGATGAAGAGAAGGTTAATCTTTCAGGTACTTTTAATAACCATCTCTCAAATCAGTGGCACAGCTGGTGTCCAACACAGGACTAAGGACACTGAATATTGCCAGCTAAAATATACTAATTAGGTAGTGATAAACTCTGAGCAGAAAGGTCATACTGCATTTTAACTTCTTTACCCCGAAGACCTGTACATAGGATAATTAGTTTTAGGAGATCACTATAGATGAAAGCCTAGCTCAAGAGCTGGAAAAAATAGGAATTAATTAATTGTATTTACACACACACACATATATATATATAAAAATATAAATATATATATATACAAAATTAAAACAATTCTTCATACATACATAAATATTTATATATATAATTAAAAAGTGTGCTGGACTTCTTTGAATGGGAGCCTAAAGAGTTACTCTGCAACACCATTAAAAGGTTGAGATGGATCCTTGCAATAATTTTTTACATCCTAATCCCACTCACTGTCCTTTCCAGGAATTCAAGAGCATGTGGTGAAATCAGCAGGACACCCAGAAGACAGACAGTAGTCTGCCCTGCGTTAGGGAATGGGGAAACATCCCATACATAGTCACTTTCAAAATGCCTGGAAAACAAAAAACTTCTGACTTCTCAAGAACATGCTTTCATGAATTCCAAGCGCATTTGAAAATCCACATTTAAACTTATACTAGTTCTCATGAAAGTAAAATCATGTATGCATGTTACCTGAGTAAAAAAATAAAATCTCAGACTGTCAGGTAAGCACTTGTTAAATATGTTAAATACCACAGAAAAATATTTGCATTCTGTTCATCTCCACCCAACATTAAGCACCTGGAAGCATGAAAAATACAGATATTCATTTCTTCTGAGTCTAGTGCCAGTGTTATAAACAAGGAAGTAAAAATGTCTTCATTACCTTTACTCTTTTGCTGATCACTTAGCAAAACAGTTCACTGTCTTTAAGTAGTTTATAAGTTTTCATCCATTATGTTATAGCTCAGCTGTTCACAGTCCTTACACGCATTCCAAGCATAGATTTTCACTTTTCATATTATGTAACTTGGTCCACAGTTTGCTTTGAAACAGTGAATTGGGCTGGGACTAATAGTACTGTCTGAATGTTGCAGACTATTTATCAGTCAGACTATTTACTCTGCTGTGAGTAGTGGTGAGTAAACTCCCTAAATTGTTTTCCCACACATAACTGCTTCTTGTAAGAAAGTTTATGCAAGTGTTTGAGGAAGTTTACTAGGTCATTGCATTCAAGAAGGACCTTCTGGAATTTTAATTTACTATACCCCAAATGTTTTTAAGCTACTGAACCAGAATGACAGCCACACTGCACCCTATTTACAGTCTGACTTCTCCTGTTCTGACCATATGAGTAAGCTTTTACAATTTGAGCTTCTATAAAACATCCTGTGAACAAAGTTCTACCTAAGCACCTCTGATGCTGGAAGGATTATACTTTAGACAGAAAGACTGAATAAAAGTTACTGCTGAAACAATGTGGTTTTCATTGCTACGCCCTGTTCTGTCTAATCCAACTACTCCACTACAGTCTATGTTCATACATTCATTCTAAACTGTCCACACTTGAGACCTTATTCTGCCATAGCAAAAATAAACAGCCAAAGAAAAACCCTTACCAAACATTGCTTTTTCTTCCAAAAAAGGATGAAAAGAAAATACCTAATTCCAATGCTACAAAATAAGTTTGATTTTTAAAAGATTAAAGATGAAAAATTTCACAACTAATGTCAAAAGAAAGAGTATAGAAAGGAAAAATTCTATAAGTCAATGGGATTGCACATCAAATAAGTAAGTCTAATGACTATGAAGGAAGAAATAAATTGAGGGAAAAAATCTAGTTCTAAGAAACTGTTGAAGCCATGATTAAATGCCCCTGATTAACTGTGCCACAACTACCGCTCCTTGTTCAATCTGGAGAGCAATGTTGTGCCAGCCCACATATTAGCTGCATAATGTCTAAGTAAGTATTTTCAGATATCACTGCCTGCTTCTGGCTCCTAAAACCCAAACTTCTGCTCCTAAAAGCCTAAAAATTAGTCAGTGTTTCAGGGCACGTAAAAGTAAAGCAGTCATTTAGTCATCCAGGTGAAATTCTTCCTGAAGCAGGCAGTAAAATCGGCATTGCAGTGAAATATACTTTCATAGCCTTGTCAGGAGGTTCTGCCTCTTGAAAAATTTCTTAAAATTTTATTTATTAAATAAAAAGAAGTGATAATGGTTTGGTTTCTGACAGAGATTTCAGAAGCCTCTGCAAACTGGTGATATTACCATACTTTCCAGGTCATGCAGGTAATATAAAAAGGCTTATTTTTGTTAAAAGACATGTCCATTTCATAAAATATTTCCTATTACTTAAGTCAGCAAGAGATAAGATTATTTTTTATGTTTGTTCACCTATCAATTCATGCTTACACATTGTATTGTTCAAGAATGTCTGAAAGGTAGTATCTTAGAGGAAAGTAATTTTATATGGTTGGTTTACAGAACAGAAAAAACCAAAGGAATTAACAGACAATATCTACAGATTCACACCAAAATGATACTAGAACTCTATATAGGCTGTTCAACAAACTCAGCCTTAAACAGCCAGTTCCATGAGAGAAGTGGATTTAAAACACTGGAAGCAGAAAGGTACTTAGTTCTTGAGTATGTCCAGCTTATCTTGGCTCTTTGCCAAGAGTTTCCATCCCACAAGTCCTATTTCTGATCTAAGTCCACACTCAGCAAAACCTAAAATATGTAACATAAGGAGTCTAAAAAAAAATTTTTTAAATAATAATAAAAATCTATATTCCATATGTCACAGAAAGAGAAGCTTTCAAAAAGAAATCCATTGATTTTTTACAATAGTTTTAAAATAGAAGCTTGCTATGTGTTGTTTCAGAGAAGCACTGTATTCTGTACAGAGGCATTCAGCTTCCTGCAAACAAATCCTTTACAAGAAATGTCCTGTTGATAAAATGACCCAGACAAAAGTCAGAAGACTCTCAAAATCTGGAAAAACTCACAGAATAAGAACCAACTTTTACGCTTTTAGATGCTTTCTGAACAGAACTAGATGGACGTTTTTCAAGGTGCTGAAAGAGCACACACCTGTCCATCCAGCATCACCAAAAGACTTAGAAGAAGTATTTCAGTGAAAACGAAAGCAAAGTTAGTAGCTGGAAACTGCAAGAGTATATAAAACAACTAGCAGATCTGCTTGCCCTTGTTCTTGTTCTTCCCTATGACTCTGTATATGGTCACTTCTGGAGAACAGGATTATGGGGAGATGGCAGTACTGCTACTTATACATCACTTTAAACATAACATTTTAGTTTTAAATAAATGCTTGAAACATATTTTGCCATTACTGAAATAATATATTTAAATTGGCTCATGACTGAAGTAAAATTTTTTATTTTTGAGTCAGGAAATGCCTACTTTTCCATCCCAAAGGGGTATTCCTTTTTTGTTGTCTTTCATCAACTTCTAATGAAGAAGAGCATGTTACTTTCCAAGTTCTTTTCCTCATAATAAGGCATTTGCTGGAAAATAGAGAACAAGAGTAAGGGAATTTCAGACCAAGGTTTCTTTACAGACCTCTAAGGCCACAACAGGTAATGGTTATTGATGGTGGACTGTTGTATAGCATGGAAGAAATCGTTTTAGGCCATGTAATAATTCCATTTAATAGACTCTGCAGCAACTCTGAAACCTTGTACTAAGATGGAGTGTTTTTTCTGGAGAGAACACTCACTTCTAACAGATTTCACTTCTCAATCTATCAGTTGTTCTAGCAGTCTCATTGGTAAAAACATGCAGTTTAATTTCAGGCTGAATATATATGGAGTAAAAATGACATTTATATTTCACTTCTTGACTATCTCCAGAGTATGCTGTGATAGTTATGTTCTTACCAGAGAGCCATTCTGAAAAATCATTGCTCATATTCTTTAATCAGACTCAGAAACATTTTCATACCCTGTAGGAAGAGACAGTTCCATCAAAAATATGACTCTCACAGGGTCTCTAACACTAACCTTCTTCACGGTCTTGATGTAGCAAATGGTCTCCTCAGGATTCCATAATTTCTAGTATCAGAATAAAGTGTGTCATTAAAAGCTTTAAAAGGACAGCTCACGGAACAACTTATGGAACATCATCTTCAATTGACACCCAAGGACACTGAGACTGAAATTAACAGGCAGAGTAAAGATTTCAGCTTCTTCTCCAGCCATCACCAGCTTCCTCTTCCTCACTTTTGCTGGGGTAAGTAATTGCTCATCATTTGCTCTTGGTGCCTTGAAATCCTACTTTGACATACTAAACAGCAATACCCTCTTCCTAGGCAATCAGAGAGCTGCGATTATGGAGCACAGCACAGTCAAAACACACTTTTGTAAGAATGATACTGCCACATACCTGAACCTCGAACAGTCTTTGAAAGGCATAATGCCTTTAAGAGGGTAAAAAAGAGGATTGTATTAGGGATGGAAGAGCTGTTCAAGTGTAATGAACAGAGTAGCAAATACTGTGGTGATTGTGGCTTGGTTCTTTCTTTCCTTTGCAGATACAGGAACAGCTCAGAAAGTCATCATCACTCTCTAAAGGAGAAGCTCATTATTTGGTATCGTGTGGACTCCCTGACAGGCACAGCATTTTAACACACACATTCAGAAACTGTGCAAATTGGAAGTAATAGAAATTCTTTTTAAGTGTGTATTTTTACTAAATATGTTTCAGAGAGGGAGACACTAGTCTTTTTTTCCACACAACCAAACCTTTTGTTTGTCTTCATCTTACAGAAATATTTCTGCAACACAAGACATGACTAGCACCCCAGAACCACATATGGAGAAGCCAAATTTTCTGTCTGGATTTTGCAGAGGTTAAGGATGAAATGCTGCCAGAGAAGCAAGGACATTTAGGCAGTACCCAAAAATAATGGTTCAGTCTGCCTAGCTCGAGTCTGAGGGGAAGTGAGCTGCAAGGCAGCACAGCTGTTAGGGAACTGCCCTGTAAAGTATCTGGTCAGGTGTCTCCAACAGCCCAGAGACAGCCAACCTCAAAGTATCACTGTATCTTGAAAAGTAATATTGCATTTTATTGTTAATATATTTACTCACATCTTCCCTGCTTTATGTTTTTTCTAGGATAGAACATGCTTTGATTCCAGCAAATAATTAAAGCATGAATTTACTTCTCACCTGAGTTACACAAATGACTAATTAAGGCTCAATGTTGTTTTCATCCTCCAGTTTAGAAGAGGTTTCCTAAAGTGTAAACAATCCTACCAGTGGGTTTATTCATATAAAAAAACCTCACTAATAAGAGAAATAAGAGCCAAAATTTGCTCCTTGATAAGTAAGGATTTCTGCATAATTATCAGGCTGTAATTCAATTGGCTTAGGCTTTGCCACACACACACCTAGACGCAGGCCACAGGTCACACCTCTTGGCTCTTTACCAGACAGAGCTACTCACCACAAAACTTCACTGAAAAGGAGCATTGCATTTTGGCAGTTTAAGATGCCCCCTGCAGAGAAGAGCTCAGGGAGCAAGTCAGGCCATGTAAAAATTATTCACTCTTTCAGCACTTGCCCAGGCTTTTCAAGTGGCATTGGAAAACTAACCTTACCAAGGCACTAGCATCATGAATACTCATAGAGCAACAGTTTTAGTAACTCAGCCACAGTTTTAATTAGCAGCAAACCCATTTCCACTACCTCTCCAAATTTGTCCCTGATGAAGAAATATAAACACATCTTAATTGCTACTCTCTAAACTACTTCTTCTAAATACTTTCTTCCAGAACGTAATCTCAATTAAAGAGAAATCAATGAGGCATGGATGAGCATTTTTCATTTCTTAAGAAGTTTCTGGAAGTGTTTTGTGGAGAGTTCCCTCATGAGTAAACCATCACAGACATGCTGCCAACCTGCAGCAGGCAGGTGCAGCAGCTGCAGCCTGTGCAGATGATGACCAGGGCTCCTGGAATCCATCTGACTTTATTCACACACAGAATAACCTCCCCAAGTGGCTCAACAGTTAAAGACACTGGAAAAGAAGGGAGATTTGAAGACAGCTACAGGTGATGGTGAAGATGTGTCAAGCCGTAACTTCAAGACCTCAACAGCCTTATCCCTCAGCAGCCCCCAAGTTTTTTACACATGAACTATTGTGATTTATAGCTCATTACTGACAATGAGGCTGGTTGAAAAAGACCACATTTCAGTTTAGGTTTCCTGAAGAAGAGTAAAGGATGGGAAGAGAGGGATGCTTAGGTTGAACAGGATAGCCACTGGGTATCGTGATAACTCTGTTTATCAACACCCTTCTAGCTACCAATGCAAAGCACAGCACTGTGAAGGCTACCATGAGGAAATGATCTCCAGCTCAGCCAGACTCAATATAGCACTCTTTCCAATCCATGTTTAAAGGAGCTCAAAGGCTTATACCTCACTTTTCTTTAAATCACATTAAAAGTTTGTCCATCATTCATACATTTTCCTCATGTCATTTCTTGCTGAGCTCAGCTCATTTTCCATGTGCTCCACTAATCCTCACACTGACACACTATCTCAAGGGCCTTTATCACTGATCCCCCAGGGATCAGTGTTGGGCCCAGTTCTGTTTAATATCTTTACTGATGATTTAGATGAGGGGATTGAGTCCATCATCAGCAAATTTGCAGATAACACCAAGCTGGGGGGGAGTGTCGATCAGCTGGAAGGCAGGAGGGTTCTGCAGAGGGACCTGGACAGGCTGGAGAGTTGGGCTGATTCCAACGGGATGAGGTTCAACAAGGCCAAGTGCTGGGTCCTGCACTTTGGCCACGATAACCCCCTGCAGTGCTACAGGCTGGGGACAGAGTGGCTGAAGAGCAGCCAGGCAGAAAGGGACCTGGGAGTTTGGATTGATAGGAAGCTGAACATGAGCCAGCAGTGTGCCCAGGGGGCCAAGAAGGCCAATGGCATCCTGGCCTGGATCAGGAACAGTGTGGCCAACAGGTCCAGGGAAGCGATTCTTCCCCTGTACTCAGAGCTGGTGAGGCCACACTTCGAGTGCTGTGTCCAGTTCTGGGCCCCTCAGTTCAGGAAGGACATTGAGGTGCTGGAGCAGACCCAGAGGAGGGCAATGAGGCTTGTGAAGAGACTCAATCACAAGTCCTATGAGGAGAGGCTGAGGGGGGCCTGTTCAGCCTGGAGAAGAGGAGGCTCAGGGGAGACCTCATCACTCTCTCCAACTACCTGAAAGGAGGTTGTAGCCAGGTGGGGGTTGGTCTCTTTTCCCAGGCAACTATCAGCGAGACAAGAGGGCATGGTCTTAAGCTGTGCCAGGGGAGGTCTGGGTTAGATATTAGAAAGAATTGCTTTACAGAAAGGGTGATCAGACATTGGAATGCGCTGCCCAGGGAAGTAGTGGATTCTCCGTCCCTGGAGATTTTTAAAAAGAGACTGGATGTGGCACTTAGTGCCATGGTCTAGTAACCGCAGCGGTAGTGGATCAAGGGTTGGACTTGATGATCTTGGAGGTCCCTTCCAACCCAGCTGATTCTATGATTCTATGATTTCCAGCTTTCATTTCCATCCGTATTTCCAATAACTACGAATATCATATGTCATTTACAGCCACACCAGACTACCATCTCTATGTTAAACATGATGTTTCTGAGTATGTGGCTAACCCATGCAGTGGTGATTTCCTCCCACATCTCTCACCTGTGAAAATTCCAGCCACTGCCACCCTCCAAGTCTCTTCCTGAACTTAACATGTTTTAAATCACACTTCTGGAAAAATAATTGCCTTTCAGTTTATTTTTATCAAAATGAAGTTCATTTCTCTGTGATGCAATACAGACTTACTGTTCTTCTCATGTGTTTCTTTCAATTGGTATTACTCACATATTGCACTAATGAGCTTGTTCTCATCTAGGTTATTAATGAAAAAACATTTGAAGAAACAGGACCCAAGCACTGCAGCAATGAAAAGCACCCTGTCCACAACCAAGTTTTACCTGTTCAGTGCTGTCTTCACCTGCAAGTTCAGATTGATTGGATGTAAACACTGCTACCAAGATTTATTGTGGTCTTTTAACAAGTATCATACACAATGGGAATAACAGTAAAGAAGTTTTAATCTGTTGTTTTGCCAAAGTCATTAATCAGCCCCATCCTCCACCGCCAAAGAAATTCCTTGAAGCTTATTTTTCTACAGTCATCATGAATTCACTGTCAAGAAGAGCAGCAAGAAGGGTGTAACAGCAGGCACAGGCGTACTGGCAAACATGATTTTAGGGCTTCAGCAATTACATATCCTGATTTAAATTTGGCAGCTATAAAAAAAAATTCTGTCAACAGTTTTCACTTTAAATATACTAGCTTGGCACTCAGGAAATATTTCAATACTGCAAAATTGCTTGATCTCACCACCAAATTGTCAGAATACAGCCCCACTCGACTGAGAGCTTGCAGAAACCTTTTTCCTGTATGGTTTATCACTCCTTTTACTTAAACTTCACAGCAAATTCTGTCACAACATTTTTTAAAGGAAGGCCTGGGCTGCAATGGTATACAGACAGTTCTCTCCTAACAAGGGTTCTGAGAACAAAATTTACTAGATAGGAGTATCACAGCCATACATATCTTTGGAACATACGTGAGAACAGCAGAAGTAAAGCAGTCTTTTCAGAGCCCACAAATAGACTTAGCAGCTGGTGGAATGCCTGGGTATATCCCGTTATTTAGCAGTAAAATGTGGGGTTTGTTACTGTAAACTTCAGTTATTTTCCCCAACAGCAACATAATTAATGTGTCCCCTGTGCCCCCTCTTTCTGAGCACACATTTTCCTTCACTTTTGATGAAGTTCTGGAAGCAAAATCAGCCAGCAAAAGACTCCTGGGCTATGCTCTAGATGCTTTCTGAAGCAACGGTTTGCAAAGAGATGGAACTAAATCTAGCAGTGCTCAGCCCCTAATGTCCAGACAGGGATTTTGGGTGGTAACCTAAATGGCTTGCTCACATCCCTCCAGCCTTCAGTGTATTTATTCACCTTTCAACATTATTATCTCTTGCGGGATTTTGGGTGCATGGATGAAAATGCTGATGCCTTCATATTTTCAGGCAATGCTTAGGAGGGAGGCTTCCAAGTGCTCACACCTCAGCCCTCTCCCCACCAGAAGACATTAAATACTACAGAAATACACAACTTGCTCAATAATCTTCACATGAAGAAACAATCTCACATTCTGGTTCTTTGCACGGGCACAGGACACAGATAAAACCAGGTGTGGTTCACAAGCTGAAAGGGGAAGAAGTGCAGCTGGATGGTACCAGAGAACATCCAGCATAATGTCAAGGTGGTGTTTGCATGTAACTCCAATGGACAGCATGTGTGACACTTAATGTAGCTCGGAATGTGTTGCTAGCTAGCCTGCCCTTCCCCTGCAGAGCTTGCAAACCTCCCATTTAGCTGGAGCTGCTGTAACACTGTATTTGCTTTTCAAATGAGGCCAGAAACCTCATCTTCTCCAGTTTACCCTCTAATGTATAGAGATCTGCCAAACCACTTACAGTCTGGTCTCACCTCTGACTGGTCCTGCTTTTCAGAGAGCACCTCAGAGATGGGAACTGTGATGCAGTGCTCCGTGTGCCATCACATTTGATGACTAATGAACATGTGTTGCTTTCCTGTGAGAGATGTTTCCTTTCCTTGTTGGTATGACATAGTGCAAACCACACAAGTCTCATGTACAAAACATAAAAATCTAATGTGTCAGCTGCCATGAGCAGCTTTGGATACCTTCTTTGTCCTCTATGCTTAGGAAATTTAAGATCTACAAAACTCAAGTTCATTTTGTATTCCTGCCTCACATGCCCTATTTGAATCAAGTAATTTAGTTTTCTGGTCAATAAAACACGGAACTTTTCTGTCATAATACAGAAAATGAATCCTTTACAATTTGCATTTAGTGTGGAGGTTATGCAGATGGTTAAACGATGCACACACTTTCCATGCTCTGACCATTTCTTCCAGAGCAGCTTTACGTATACGTCTTTGGCTCTAAGTCCACTTCACAGAACCCAACATCTCCCTCTGGAAGCATCAGGAAAAGCCAGAAGTCAGAAGCCCTGTACTAGACCAGTCACATCACCAATTGTTAGTGTCTTCACATGATGACACTGTGAGAGCTGTGTCTGCTGCACACTTTGGATGGCCTAATGTAAAAGTCACCCAGTCTGGTCAGTTGCACTGTGATGTCTCAAGGATCTCAAGCTCTGTTGCTCTTCTCAGTGTCCAGTCCAGGCACCAAAAACTCCATAAATCCTTATCTTCCATTCAATACAGAAATCCATGCAGTGTTTCTCTTCCATTCTCCCAGCATTGTTTAAACTACCTGTTTTCCAACTATCACACGTTTAGCAGTACGATAAGAAAATCCATCCAAGATCAGAGACTAAAGCAAGAGGATTTGTCTTATTGTAAGAAGCTGTTCACAAGAGATATGATGAGCCTAGGTGTTCCAGGGTTTCAAAAAACTGAGCAATACTGCTCTTATGGAACAACCATATGCAGTGTCAAATACACCACAAACATTTTAAAGCCTTTTCTTGAAGAGTATCTTCTGTTTCAATGTCTGTCTCAATTCCATAGTAATTCCAGAAAAAGATCACTACATCTGACCTGGGAGACAAACCCCAGAAATTTCAACCTTTACTTGTCCCAAGAGTTCTCCAGACTTCAATTATATTAACATCTTAAAAGACAGTTTAATAAGAATTTGAAAATAAGCCAGCTTGTTTTTGAAATATATAGGTCTAAACATTAAAAGATATTATTATAAATAAATGTTAATTCATCATATTTTCCACACTAAAAAGGAGCAAGTCTGTGTAAGGCCCACTAGCTCAAATATCATTATAATATAGATCAAACCCAAAATATTACTTGGTGGTATTTTAGTAGGGCACAGTCTCAAAATATTCAATTAGACTATATGCTATTTCTTCCTCTTCTCTACGTAACGCCCTGATCTAGCACTATTAGTCATCACAGTGTTGATGATGTCAACAGACATCATCTGTCAGTTGACTGTGAAATGCCATAGGTAAAATCCCAAAATCTGATTTTCACTTTCTGTTCTACAATTTATATTTAGGTCATAAGGAAAGACAAGAGAACTTTTTGATAGAATGGAATTGTAAAGCTTGTGATTTTTTCACTTTGAAGATAGGCTATTTTTTCTTTCATGTAGCTATGTAACAATGGTTCACTTAAAGATTTCAAGCAACATAAGCTGGTACTCTTCTTTCTAACAAATGTGTTGCATTGTGTATTTTAGAGGGCCATATTTAAGCTCATCATCTAATCAGCATTGCTTTCTTCAGCTGCACAGAGCAATTTATTCATCAAGTGCTAACCGAGGCAGACTTAGTTACAGTCTTCATAGTGCACAAAGTAAAAAAAAATTAGTGTAACTGCTCAGATTTAGTGACACTTCACACAGATCTGCATTTACACATAGTGTAAGGCAGTAGAAAACCAGAGCCAGACTAATGTCAAAATTTCTCGTGTCAGTGAGTGAATCCTGTTATCCAATAAACTGCTGAAAACCAAACAAAAGAAAGAACCCACACAAGCCATGAACTGCGTTGAACTTACAAGTTCACTTTAAATATAATATTTCCCTTCTTTCTTCCTGAATCTTTCCTGGATTGCCTGTAAGCTGGTGCAAATTTTTAGAGCACATTACTTTGTCTTAGATAATGACTTGTAAGCACTGTTTTAATCTAGTAGAAACAGGACTGTTAGCCTATTCCCACCTACTTTCAAATGTGATTTCCACGTAGAATAATACTACTTCTCCCCGCCATGGCCCGGGTTCGATTCCCGGTCAGAGAACTCCTCCAGGCAGATGGAGCTCGTCAGCCCTGTAAGGCCATCCATCTAAGAGAAGGTCACTCTAAACAAACCTACGTCCTGAGGACCTCACTGCCACTGTCCAAGCTTGCTCGGCCCCGGCAGATGAACCTCAGGATTAAAGGGTGGGCTCAGTTCAGCGCACGCTGGGTCTCACCTAAAAAATCCACTGCGCAGGCTCGAAGGGTTAATGACCTTTCCCAAATCTTCGCTCGCGAAGACTGGCCATGATGATGATGACTACTTCTCCACATCAGTACTGGCTTTACATATTCTATAAGTATTTCTGGCCTGTATCCCACACTTAAGACACAGTTCAAGTAACCCCTGATGGGAATTGTGATGTAAAAAGGGATTGCATTTTGCTTTTTGGATTCTGTGGTCCAGGAACAGCATGCTCTTAGACAATGGCAATTTCAAAATGAAAAGGCATTATCTCCCACTTGAGTTGGAGAAGCTGCTTTCAAGGAATTAAGTTTGTTTATCAGCGCTTATGAATACCTCTTGAAATATGAAAACAATTATTAAAACCTTAAAATGACAACACCATCATCTTCCTTCTCCCTGATAAAATTCAAGCTAATTCACAGCCTAGGATAGGTGGTTTAAAGATTAAGAAATCTTATCTCTCTTAGGACATGGGAAAGCAATGCCAAAGAAAGATAAAATCCAGTTCTGAAAATTACACCGGTGGCTTAGTGACTTACTTGAGAAACAGGCTGAGCTTAAAGAAGCCACCACAAATGTTAGTCCCCCCAGGGTAGGGAGCACAATGCATGTGATTCAGAAAGATATGTTTCCTCTAGTGCAGACAAATGTAGATATATATGGATTGTAAATAGCCAGAATTTACAGAGGATGTCCAGACATACCCCCACACCTCTGCAGTGGTGGTGTTCAGGTTGCATCTGCTGCCCCCAGCGTAGGTTCTGTTGCTCTAACCAGTATCCAATCAGTGTCAAAACCCCAAGTAGCTCCAGAAGCAGGGACACAAATTTGTCCCAGTCATGTTCTCCCATCATGTCTATGTCACAACCCCTCTTGTGCCCTCTCCCCTCAGCAGTACAAGCTCTGTATTCTCCAGCAGCCATGGGGAACTGGCAAAGTCCCTACTCCAGCCTCCTTTACACACTAAGGGGCATAGTCTGTAAGATCTTAAAAGCTCTCCCTTGAAGCCTGCTGGCAAAACAGGCCATCAGGTTATACAACATAACTTGGATGCAACTTTTTGGGTCAGAAAGTCCACAGGGCAGAAGAGTAAAGGGATACATGTAGGGGGAGTATCCCTGTATTCTCACCTTGTCCTTAAGCCTTTTCTGTACACGAACCAGAGATGAGCCAGAGCCAGGGCACTGAACTAACTGCACCTTTGATCTCCTTCAGCCCAGCACTTCTCACCCTGGCCATAGATTTCCACTTTTGCGACAACCAAACAGTGTAAGCCTGGCTCAGTTTAATCCTCCCCGTGTTTACTTGTCCAAACACGAATAGGGCTCTCCTGCAAAACTGAAGGCGCTTTCCAACAGCAGAGGTTGGTTTTGTAAAGGATGCAGCCGCACAGGAAACTGTAAGAATTCTGTGGTGGACAGAGTACATTAACATGGAGCTTAACATGGAGCTAGGAACTGAAATCCTAAAATGGACCAGACCAATTACACCTTCCAGTGACTTATTCTGAGCTCTGCAGAGCAGGAGGATATGACAAGGCCAAATACATAATGGCCCAAAAGCCAATCATCTCTCTGCAGTACCACCTCTGCATCATCCCAAGCTCTAAAGGAAATCAATGCTGGTTTTACTGGTTCACACTCATAGTTTCCAGTCAGAAGAGTCTGAAGCATTTTCAGCCAGTGCATTAAAACTGATCTTAGAAATCCCAGTTTTCTCCATACTCCACACTGTGATTTCTAACGGCATTCCCGCCTCTTGCACACTAGAAGCAACAGCATTCATTTGTACATATGCTGTTCTTGTCCTTCACAGTATCCCTTGGCTTGTTTCCCCTATAATACAGCTACATCCAAAAATTACTGAAGCTGGCTTGTTTTCTCCTTATGTATTGTCAACTCATAAAATGTTCCCCAAAACACTCAGTAGGCGCCTGCACTAAATAACACTTGTCTAACGGCACAAGTCCAGCTCCCTCTCACAGGAAGAGCCTGTGCTACCAGATAAGCCTTGAAGCATGTCTAGACATGTACTCCCCATTCCCATGCTGGACAGCAGTTTTTTGAGGCTCTCTCCTACTTGAAAGCATAACAGCTGTTAACTTCATACCAGAAGCAGAGTAAGCCAGAACTCCAACTGAGCAATGCTTTGCAGATTACAGTTCATCAAAACTGAGGTACTTCTGAGCCACTGCAGAAGCTGCACTTCAATCCTGGAAATGGTATATAGGCTAGTATAGACAACTATACTAGCCAGAGGAGAATTTGAAGCACTAAAAAAAAAAAGAACCTCAAACAACAAACCAACACACAAACATGGCCCAAACAAACAATTCCAGGCTTGAGTTCACATACTTAGATGATCTAAGTAGTCCTGAATTCAAACGTGTAGTTTGTTGACCAAAAAAAATACGCCACTGACCTCAGTGGTGTATTCTCACATGCAGTAAGCACAGTTAATTCCAGCTGCACCTGCTGAGAAGAGGTTCTGGGGATCCAGTGAAGCAACACCCTAAAAGTGCTTTTTTAGTGCAGTGAGGATGCAGAAGAATGCAGACAAACATAGCACCTGCTATTCAATGTCCAAGTTAGATATTTGTCTCTAGAGAACTTCCAACAAATACCCTCCTCCCACTTTTTGTGGCAGAGGGTAACTGGGGAATTTCTGTTCAAAACCAGCTTCATCCAACCTCTGCTAATCTCAGTGTACTAACTAATTATCCACTTCTAATGCGGTGCCATGCAGAATGCCAACACAGTCCTCACTGCTTCCCAGCAATGGAAAAAGCAACTGCCAGGTGTCTTCCACAGTAGCTTCAAAGTGACCTCCTGATCTGCCCATCATAGACATATGAGCCACTTCTGAGGTGTAGACACTTCAGGTCTGAGGGAAACAATCCAAAATTCTCACATTTTTGGATCACATGATAGGAACATGCATTTTCACACACGAGATACAAGGGATACCACCTACCCAGCTTGTATGACTTACGAGGTAGTATTTGTGAACGTGATCTATACAATTAGAACAGTCTTGTAAAATTTGACAGTTTCACCAGAAGGAAAGACTAATACCAAAACAGGAAATGTGTTGGGATTCCTGTAGTAGCGACTAGAATCAGTACATGCTCAAACTTCTCTGCTGACAAACCAACTTTTGGGTAGCATTCACACGGTTGGAAAGCAGCACTCCACCAAAAGTTGTTGTGAGCTTTGCAGTGTAAAACAAATGCTCCTTCTCCCAAAGCACAGCCTAGGGATCACTGAAATGTTCCACAATCCAAGGAGCAGACTTCCTAACCCAGCTCCCCTCCTGAGAGAAAGGCCAGCCTCACATCAGCGGTCTTGAGATTACCCAGCCCAGCCTACAAAGAAGAAAACATGGCAGAGACTTCTAACAGCCTTCATAAGACCATTCAGCAGTGTCAGTTAATGAAAATGCATCAAACTTTTCCATTTCTCTTTTACCCTTCAATGGCAGGCATCTGAATGAAACATCAGAAGACAATTCCAGTCACACGCTGGTTCAGAAGATGTACAAACACACCATTTGGTTTTGGCGTGAACACCCAGACTAGTTTGAAGCATGTATTTTTGAAGTACATATTTTGATGGTTAAAGTTCTAATAACAGGATCTAGGAAAACCAACAAGCCAATAAACTTTGAGGCTCTAAGACATCAGTTTGATTGCATAACTCATCTATTCTACCTTTTTCTACTCTTAGTTAAATCCCAGTTTATCAACCTTTCATAATTATAAAACAAAGTTGTGTGGCTGTCAAAGTATAAACACATACCAAAGGTTTTACAGGTTTAAAAAAAAAAGTCTTCTATTAAAATACAAATATGTTGTGGATGACAGCATGACAAGAAGGTAAAGCATAAAGTATAATCTTCAACTCACTGGGTTTTGTTTTGTTATAAAAAAAAAGGCTACAGAATTTACTTAAAGCCTGCATTAGTTCAGTGCCCTTTATCCTGGCTTTTTAAAATTACAAGCAAAATTTATAATCCAGTAAACTTCATAGATAGGTTTTCCCCTTCATAGCAGCAGCACATGTCATATATCTCCAATCATCTGAAACATCCGAAGTGACATGCACAGAGGGGAGCAAATCCTGCAACCACAACAAAGCAAATCCATTTTTCCTTCCCATCCTTTCTCTTTTTCTAGCTATTCTGCAATAGTTTATTTCACCGTTGAAACACTAAGTATTTAAGCATGAGATATGTGAGCTAACCAGATTAAAGAGATTAAATGAAGCAAAGATTAACTTTATTTAATGTGAAGAGAGATGGTTTAAAAGTTGGTTAAAAAAAGCATCTGAAAACAGCTTTAGCAATTTGTTTAAAAATTAGACCACGGTGAAAATGGTTAGATGGTTTTAAAATAGAAATCTATACTTTCTAACAAGAAATAATATATTTTAGCCTTTCTGTACTGATACTATACAGCTGTTCAAAACAATGGAAAAAATCAAACCAAGGTTTGCTACAGTAGGTCAAATAAAACATTCAGCTTTGTAAAAGTTTAGATTAAAACCCAAACCACCAGATTTTGAACCACCTTTCTTTCAAATTATATAGTTTGCAGTGTCCCATAGGCTATACTGTAGGGATTGCACAAGGAGATCTGTTCACAAAAGCACCCATAATTTGTACCTACTTTGAAGAAAAGACAAGATGAGCATGAAAGCTATTCCCCCTGGAACTGGCTGCTCTTTGAAGAGCAGAACTGTTAAACACCTATCTGTCTACTATATTTGAATACTATTTGTAAGTTATACATAATTAATTTCTAAATAAGTTGCTAAAATTTTAATTATTATCTCTATGCAGAGCAGTAGAAGAGATTGCATAGTCCTCCTAGGGGTCTTAAAGTTACAATCTTCATAACTTTGTCTACTTTGTACCTGCATTTTTAACTACTTGCACTGTTGAGTGTGTCTGAGGATCTTCAAATCCAAGTATATTTTGTATGAAAGACAGTTCAAGTTGCACTACAGTAAGAACTGCAGAAAGTTACCAAACATAAAACACATACCACCAAACACGAAGTTAAAAACTGTCAGAAGGTAAGGGCAGTCTGGATTTACAGAACAGCCAAGAAATTTTCAGACAAGAGATAAAACAGCAGTTCAGTGAATTGAAAAGACAGAAATAATTCCAGATGGCAACAAAGCTGTTCCCTCTGTTGCACCTGCCATGGTGGCAGGATGCGAGGCAGGTCAGAGGAGGCCATTCTGCTGGAACTGAGCCGCAGGAGACAGAGTGGACAGGGACTGCTGGATTAATAAACAGCTCCTGTGGGGAAACCAAGCAAAGGCAGCTTCGAATTACCTCTGGTCGCAGATGGGCAAGTAAGCGAAGGGCTTGAACTGTTTGATTTTGTGGCAGTGTGAGGAACCAAACAGCTTCATTTTGTGTGTGCTAGAAACATGTTGCAGCAGGAGAAATTAACAGCGAATGCTGCAGGAAACTGTATCACACAGAAATATTTCTGAAAGGGTTGGAAATGACACACTGGCGTGTGCAGGGCCAGTGAGAGGCCATTTTGGGAGAAAACTGATTGATGTAAAAAGAACAACATGAACAAGGAGGAAAAGAGAGATCCTAAAAGAAGTTACGAAGGTCAGATATAAGGATCTTTGCTCATCTTCTGATCAGAAAATAAAGCATAAAGTACTTATTTCTGATAGAAGAACACCAAAAAACTAGTACAGCACGCACTGGAAAAAGAAACAGCTCTTCCAGATACTTATATGCATGTCAAAAGCTTAGGGGTGACTTGCATGATGGGCTTATTTATAAATTTACCTGCATCATCAGTCCACAGTTCTAGACAGAGCTCATTTTGTACAGAATCAGACCCTGGCACACGAAGCAGAGGTACTCTGTTAATCGCAGTGGACACACAAGGGTGAAACAGGTCCCAAGTGCTTCTCAAAGACAATCACTCTTCACTTTTAATCCAAATCCAAATCATCGGATGTTGAAGCTCAAAATTAAATAGCTTCCTAATAACATTTAAACAGTGAAAATGTTGTGTGCCTACGTAACCAACAAAGAAGAACTTCTAGCCTTTTCATAGATGAAAGAACTTCCCCACGGGGCTGAGAAGTGTCTGTCCAAGAACCAAAGTAATCACTTGAAAATTTGCAAGCTATTACAAGTATTCAAAACAGAGCTGTTATGTTAACTCGGCAGTGCTGTTATTCACAAAAATGGCTAAAATATTCCAGCTACACTAACACATATGCTTTTCCCAAGCCTCCCCATACCATCTTCCATCTTCTAATACACCTTTGACACTGACATACATGCTTTATTTTCATAAAATAACTCCCTATGAGGTCTTGTTTTCTTTTCAAAGCATGACAGTGGAAAATACAAAATTCAAGTCACAGAGGTTTCTTCTAAAGATGGCTAATGGTAAAAAATTCCACCTGGTAACAGTTTCTTATTTAAGAGGAGCCAAGTTAGCTCTGCTGTGTCTAGCAGTCGCTTTCCAGCTGATGTGCAGAGAACTTTATATGTCAAAATACAAATAAACAAAAAAAAAATTAATCTGAAAACAAGAGATGCCAATCAGATCCTGTGCATTCCTTTTAAGGAACTACATTAGCACCTTGGCACATTTAGCAGCCAAGCTAGTGTCACTGTGAAAATAAATGGCACTGAGAATTGTGCATCCTTGAGCAATAAGAGAACATGCTGAGGTCAGAAGTTTCATCTGCTCAAAGAAAGCAGGGACTTCTCCTAGGAAACAAAAGCCTGAAGAACAACCGTCAAAGTTATGCACTCAAGGGATATTCTGGGTGTTAAATTAATTCAGAAGACTTTACCTACACTTTATGAAGGACAGACATGTCTCTAGCACAGACTGCTCATACGACACATCTTAGGCTAGCACCAATTTTGGTGGAGGGACTAGTTACCTGAGGAGGTAAATACTCTTTTCCATGACAAATTATTATTATGGACTTCTCAGAGGCTTGGAATATTAGCACCGGTGAAAAAGGCAACATGTATCACACAGATTATTTGTACAAAACCTCAGACTGATATAAAATTAGATACATTTACAGACTGTCAATAAGAAAGTTTATCGATCAGTAAGTGGATCAGTTCATGAGGAAATGCTGCCTACTCACGTCTATTTACTGCACTGCACATAACTCATATGCTCAATCCAGATAAGAAGAGCATATTGACAAAGCAGAGCAAAAAGGCTCTCCATACCTCACCTTTGTGCCCACCTCAATCTGGGGGCACAAAGATTTAAGTTCTATAAGCGTGCCTTACCTACAAAAACCTGTTTCTTATCCTGATCAAAGAGGCACAGGCACTGAAAAAGCTACATTCTGCCAACTACTGAATGACATCCTCTCCCCAAACACCAAAATCCTCCATCTTTTTCTTAGCCAAAGTGTTGCAAGTTTAGCCAGGTAGATTCTTTACCACAAGAGGCAGTTTACAAACACTAGAAGACATACCCCTTGGCCTAAAGTCCCAGGAATATACTCTTTCAATATTCTAATTGTCATAGCAATAGAAGATTAAGCATGTGTGGCATTTCCTGGAAACTAAGGGACTATTTTATTTCCAAATAATGTATACTATTATTTCCTACTAGTAGTATCACTTGAGGAAAATCTACCACTTGCAGTGTAGGAGAACACAGACACAGGCAGCACAATGAAAGCAGAAGACCTCATGCTATAATGCATCATCCTCATACTTGGAAGAAACTCAAATAGAAAAGTTTCTGATGGACAAGGCTGGCACACATTATATTACAGACCTCGGCCTCATCTACAGGGTTCTTGGAGTTAGGAAAACAAAAGTACCTGGCTTGAACTCTGAAGAAAGAAATTAGTAAAAGAACTCACTGAAATAATACCAGAATCCAGCACTGACTATGAAAGCATAATTGGTGCTAAATAATATAAATTTGTGCCTGCATAAGCCTGACAACTGACCAATAAAAAAGTGTGATCAATGTTTTTAAACATACTATGAACGGAACATTCCTTCAAAATATTGTTTACATACAGTTATGACAGAATACTGTGGGTTTTGTGCCTCTCTTTACAACAGTTAAAATAATACAAGCATGTCTGTGCAAAGACAACACAGTATATCATCTCAGTTCCAAGGACGACTACTAAACAATGAAAAATGTAGTGGTGATTTCTAATAAAACAACGTTTCTCCCTTGATACAGTGGAACACCCTCTGTACTGGAAAATTCATTCTAGCATTTTCAAGATAATTGTTTTCTTCAACATTTGCACTGGACCGACTTTTGGACTCTGGCTCCATAACTGAATTTCCTCCAGCTGAATTAAGGTCAAGAACAGTATTCATACTGTGCAAGGGAAGTTTAAATCCTGCTGGGGGAAAAAAAAAAAAAGGCAATGTAAATAAAATGCTATTCACATGATATGGCAGTACTTGTATGAATACCTTAGTACTTACACATTATTTTCCAAAACAGTTAAAAATTCATGAGTTAAAACTATGACAATATGACATATGAGAGTTTGCATTTTACACATTCCTTGCATTAACTACTTGGACACTAGTTATATGTTAATAGTTATTATGCACACATATCATTAATGTTCAGCTGTGGACATGTGGGAGAAAACTTTCAAATATTAGGAATGTCTGAAAAGTTATTTCTTCTTAAAGGATGAAATCAATCCCATGTTAGCCTTTGTACTTAATATTGTACATTTCCACATTGTATATTAAATATAATAATAAATCTAAATGTTAGAAGATAATATTTAAACTGCATTGATACCTATAGTCTGTGTGCCAGGCCCCCCAGTTGACAAATTCATAAGAAGCATATTGCCACCCTCCCCATACGACTCTATTTGCCAAAGCTGGCATTTAAAAACGGAGACGGGCATATAAGAGGTTTGTGTCAATTTACACTAACAGAAGGACAAATTTCAAAGGTCTTAACACTATGCTGCTCAAGTCATATAAGTTTTGCTGCTAATTTCACAAAAAGTAACCCTATATTCATGGCTGTTACGTGAACAAAATCCTTCTCCCAATGTAAGGGATCAGTCTCTGCACTTAACAGCCTACAGAACTTGCCCACTGCTTAATGCTGTATTGGGATTAACTGGCCGCTGCAGGTTTGTTTTGTTCTGTTTGTTTGTTTTAATTTAAACATGTTAACAAGGTATTATTGTATTATTATTGCCAAGCTCTGAGAAAGGTCCACTCTCAAAAACTGTGGACAGTTTTCACAATGAGGCTGTGAGAATGTAACAGAGAGATCTTGGTGAGATAGATGCACCAATAACCATGCCCCATAATGCTTCCTTCGGTCAAGGAAGCCACTTAATGGTGATGCACATCAAAGGCAATTTTTTGTATCTAGAAGCAAGGAAGTTTGATCACGATGCCCTCAAACCAGGAAATGTCTCCAAAATATTTAACCTGAGAAGCCACCATGAATCAGAAACAGACTCATTTCTTATCATAGCCAGTATTCAGTAAGAGCATTCTGCAGTTTGCGGGTTAATGAAAAGTTATTAACCAAAAGATTTTTACAGCTCCAACATAAGCTGATGTATCAGTTGAGGACGCTGGATTCCCATGCCTAAGAGGACATAATTTTATACAGGATATATTCGGTCAACAGCAAAAAAACAATGTAGCAAGTAAAGTGCTAGACACAGCTTGTCTAAACTATAAGAAACTACGACATATACTTTTAGAAGGGCACACCTGTGTTTAAATGAAACTACAGAAAACATCTTCTAGCAAATAGTAGCTGCAAATACATTGTCTTAATGTCTTTAACATCATAAAAATTCCCGTAACATGAGTGGCTAACACACAAAAACTTGCAAGAAGTGAACATTTCTCATGAGAAGCTTAAAAGGTATTAAAGCTTCTGCATCTCTCTAACGTCATTCCCGTTAGACACCTCAGAGAGGACGAGCTGTTGGTAAAGAGGTCTAGCAAAACGAGGTGCTCCCGCAAACCAGAGATCATCTGAATCAATTACTGGCTTGCATTCTAAGATGCATTTTGCCTAAGTCTACAGCTATAGTTAACCAAAAAAAAAAAAAAAAAAGCTGAGAGAGCAGGAAAGAAAGAGTTCATAGCCTGAGCACCACCACCTGCCATTTCTCGTCTTATTTGAATTTGTGTTGAGATCGAACGTTTCCTCACGGCGACAAGGCACGAAGCCGCGCAGTGCCGCAGCCTGCCTCCCCTCCCGGCAGCCGCAGCCCTGCGCCCGGCCGCGCTCCGACCCACCGAGACGCGTAAGTTTACGAGGAAACGGGAGGTATGTGGCATTTCGGAGCTACGCGAGGTCTGCTAATCGGGCTGTTAACGCCGGTCTGGCGGTGCAGGAACAGGCTCCCTTCCCACTCTGGCTCCAGGTACAGCTCCCGCCGCCTCCCAGCCGGGCACAGCGCGGCGCCGCCGGAGCTGCGTCCCGCGGGAGCCTCTCCCCGCACCTGCCCCGCACGGCAAGGGACAGCCACGGAGCACCGCGGTAAGGGACAGCCACGGAGCACCGCGGTAAGGGACAGCCACGGAGCCCCACGGCAGCACGGCAGGGGCGCGCCGCCTGCCCAGCGGTGTGCGCGGAGCAGTGAACCGCGCCGAGCGCGTCGCTCTCCCGGCCGTGGGAAGGGCAGCCGGGAGCACCTACCGGGAATGGCCAGGTTGGTGAGCGGGGTGCTGTGGAGGCTGCCGGGCAGCGCTGCCATCCAGTCGGCGAAGAGCAGCTCGTTCTTCCCTTGCGATGAAGCCATGCTGCTGCTGCTGCCGCCACCACCGCTCGTTCCAACTCGCGCGGCTCCGGTCCCGGCCCCACTCCCGCTGAGCCCGGGCCCCGCCCGCCCGGCGCCGCCTCCCCCCGCCCCGCCGAGCCCCCGCCGCCTCCCCGCGGCGCGGCCGCAGCGCCCTGCGGGCCGGCACCGCCGGGGCGCGGTGGGCGAACCCGCCCCCGGTACCACGGAGGGAGCGGTGTCACGGCCCAGCCCCGGCGGGTCCGCAGCGGGCATCCGCCGGTCCGCAGCGCTCCGGCCCCGTCGCGCCCGCCCCGGGCCGGGCGGCGGCAGCAGAGCCCGACCGGGCGTCGGGGCCCGGGATGGCGTTCGGGGCCCCGGCGGTGCCGCCTTGCATGGCCCTGGAACTCTGCGGCATATCCCTGACCTCGGCCGTGGGTCGGCTGAGTGCCCCGTGGGGGGACCCGGCACCCTGCACAGCCTCGGCTCCCTGTGCTGCGAACGTCTGCTTTTGCAGCAGGTTACTCACATGAAAAAAAAAAAAAACCAACAGTACACCTTAGTTGAACACTCCCGGGAGATCTAATTTTTTTTGCAATAATTTTTTATTTTCTTTTTGAGGATGATTCAAAGTACTATCTTCTATTCTCATTTCTTTGGAGAAGCGTTTTAATGTTGGCATAACAAAGCAGATCTGGCTGCCTCCAGATCCATGAATGAATGAACCTGGCAAAGCTCTGTGAGCCATTTTGAACTGCTACAAGAAGCCTGGTCTTTTTTACTTCAATGTGTCTGAAAACTTCCGTTTTTCATCAGAGGTGTTGACACGTGTGTAGAAGTTCATATGGTAGATTGTGGGAAACCAAACAGGTGTTCAGGCTGTAGGTGTCGGCAATAGATCTGTCAAAACCAGTACCTGGACAGAACCATGACTGAGACAGGTTCAGTGTATCAGTTCACCTTGACATGAACAATTCCTAGGAGGGTCAGCTCTGGTCCTGTATCCTCTGGTCCTTATGTTCTCACTTAATGGCTTCTATAACAACTAGCTTTGGAAATAAAATTTCAGGGAACAACTAATAATAATTCACCTTTCTCTTTCTGTCTAAGTTTCCAGAGCAAGTATAATGAGAAACTCTTCCTTCAACTACAAAATAAAGGAACAATTTCTTGGAAAGTGAGTGACTACTTATGAGGTATTTAAATAAAGGAAATTTTGCTGACTCACTTTTTGCAACAGAAATAGCTCTTAATGTGGGGTTTGCTTGGGAAATGTGATCAGATGGTTGACCTTGGGGGAGATGCTGAATCTGATTTGAACAATACATGAAAAACGGGAAGGAGAAAACAAACAGCCACCAAGGCCATTAAAGTTTTTCGAGTATTGCATCCTGCCTATTAAGATGCTAATCTGCTCCTTCCAAAATCACTGGTATTAGCAAGCATGATAAAAAAAAGACAAACCCACACTTTGGACAGAGGACATAAATCCCACTAATGACTTAAAGGTGGAAGATATTACTTTACATCATCTTCAAAGAACAGGAAGAAATTATAGTTAAAAAAATTAAGATTTCTAAGGAGCATTTCAGTAAGGAGTGATGAATGTTTTTATCAACATTGAATCAAATCAGTTTAAGGGGCAAGGTTACGCTTGAATTGCACTGGTTACCTGGAAAACTGCTGCTGAATTTTTATCCTATCCAAAACATGTTCTACTTTTTCTGAGAAAAAACTGAAGTATTCATCTTTTTGAAAGGTTAAACGTTGTTATTACTGTTGTTGATCTCTTCTGGTCTCTGAAGCTTTGGGTGTAGCTCAGAGCAACATAAAACAAACACCTGCAAACCTATGTAATTTTAAAAGGTATTAATATGTATAATAATGCCTAAAACTACTTCTCAGTAATGCTTTCTACTCTACTGGAGAACTGTTTATATCCCTCTGTGCTGAGTAGAAACTTGTTGGCATTTCCCTCTGCAAGTAATTAGAGCTTTTGTTTTGTTTTTTTTTTTTTTTGATGCCCAAAGTAAGATTCTTCATAGTCTGGATTTTCAAACCATGAATCCTCTGCTTTGTGAAATACAGTCCATTCTAACATGTCTCACACAAACTGTGTTTGAAAAGGTTTGCTTCTGTTTCTAATGCAATGTAACTGCTAAAATAGCAGGCTTAAAATCTGTCATTGAGTCTCTATGAACTTGGGGAAACACAGGCTTGAATAGTTTGGAGAGAAACGGGATAGGAAAGGAAGCTTTTATGGCCCAGGAAGTCAGAAACATTTATACAGCAACCTAAGAAACATTGACTTGGAAGCTTTGACTTTAAAGAAAAAAGTAGTTTTTGGAGCCTTTCAGTGGTTTGAGACTTCAGAATTTCTCTGTGTATCTGCTTGGGAAGAGTTTAATTAAAAAAAACCTAAAATATTCTTTTATCATGATTGAAGGGCTGCATACTGTGGTTAAGCTTGAACCTGTCATTTTACTAATTTTAACTGATTTATGAAAAATGGCAACCTCTAAATCAAAATCAGAGTATCCATACAAACTTTTGTTCTTATTTAAAGAAATTAAAACCCACATTTTTGGTCAAATTACTGAAATCCTTACACATAACAAGTCTGAACTGTGAAAGAAAGTAGGTCCCAGGAATCAAATACTTTAAAAGCTTAGGAGGTACTAGGTACAATGAAAATGAAAGGCAGTGCCAAGGTACAGAAAAATACCATCTTTGCTCTTTTATTCACAGCTACGCTGAGCTCACTGAAGATGCCATGAAGTGAAGGAAAATTGAAATTGTGCTGCCTGTTCATCATGTATTGTGTTCTCTCCAGTCTGCAGCTATAACAGTATGGATGAATAGAGGCACCTCTGCTTCCATGGAACAGCAAAACAGAGTAATTTAGCCAGTAGAAATGTCACTTCAGCACTCAAAATTAATTACACTGTTAAAAAAGACTTTCCATTGTTTTTATTCCCCTAAAAAACCCAGCATTTTAATGGTAAACATTCACTGTTACACTTTCTCATTTTAACAGTCAGATACTTTGCCTTTCCATAAGTCCTTGGCATCTATTTTAATCATGTGAATAACAAAGGAGTAGCAGGATCTTTTTCTGTAAATTACATAAAATACATTCAACTCTGAAAGGTAAAAGAAAAAATGACTTAATGTCATTTACAGACTTAATTACTTTCTGTAATTTTCCTTCTATATCTGATTTATTTACTCTAAATCTATTGTTACTGAATTCAAAATGAGGTTTTGAACAGAAGAATTACTGTTATTTAAGTATTTTAACTTTTACAGTGGATTCTGCTCCTGAGGTTTGGTTTCTTCCTCCTTCTTACAGCCCATTTCTATTAATAGAAGTTTTTCAGAACAAATCCTGGCTGCCATCCCGTGTTTGCAGCTCCCATGACTTTAAATGACTCCATCAGTAACGCTGGGGGTCTAAAGCCATTCCAGTTGTTTGCAGCTGAGTTCCCAATTATATTTTTGTTAGTTGAGAATGCAGTGGATCTGCAGTATTCTCAATTTTGTTACTTTTCATGGCTAACAGTTATGAAAAGTAATTTTTATTTATATGACAAGCACATAAAACCTCAAAGACTCAAAGTAAGTAGACTGATTGAATGAGATAATTTTTTAAATGACCATGTGGGTGAATAGAAGTGGTGACAAGTATTTCGTTGTCATTTCGTACCTCATCTGGCTACTTTGACAAGCTCACTTTGCATTCATTAAGCAATTTCTGTTTAGCAGTATTCGTCCTGTCAAAACAGCTTACAAAATTTCTCAGTAGTGAGAAAAAAAGCCTTGTAGAAACAGGGAAATAGTATTTTCTCGTTTTATGGGAAAGAATAAGTCTGTTTCAGTTTTACAAGCAAAAGAAAATTTAGTTTATTCTGTACTCTGATTTGTTATTCTCTACTAAGAAAATCTAAGCATCCTTCCTGGTGCCAATAATGAATCTGAGAAGAAACAATATTTGTTCTGAGCAGCTGACAAATGTAAGGATGATGTTAGTGTTATCCCCACTCTCTTGAGGTAAATTGCAGAGGCTGTGAACATGATGGGTTAATATAAAGATCCAAGGCATGTTTTTACTTGCATACTTTATAAAGAAAGCAGAGACATTACAAAAATATATAAAGAATAAAATAATTAGAGTGTATGACAAGACAGTTTGTTATAGTTAACCAAATTCTGGAAACTTGAAATAAAGAGGATAAAAGAGAAATCATTGTATTTGTATCCAGTCCTCAGGTGGAAATCAATTTCACCCTAGCTACTCCTTTCTAAAGAGTACTTTTCAGGTTTCTGGAAAAAGGTTTTGTCTTTTTCTTTTCTAACTTTGTCATGCAGAGTCCTACTGTGTCTCACCTAATATGTTTGCTTAAAGGCACATCAGTGGCTACTTTTTTACCTGGCTGAAACCAAACAAGTTTGGTTTTGTTGGCATTACTGCAAAGACTCACTGAGAGCAGCGATAGCAGAACATGAAAAATCCTATTTTCTTATAGCCAGTGCTGTAAGATCACAGCAAAGTATGCAAATTTGGTACAGGGAGAGAGAGATTGGCTTTTATTTCTAAACCAACCTGACAATGTTTAAAAGTTTTCTATAGAAGCTCATGAACATTTTGTCATTAACAAGTTTCTCTGTAACTTGAAGGACCCATGTTCAGCTTGGTTAAGAACTTGCAGAGAAAGCTTGATTCAAGCATTTGAATTTGACCTCATTCTCAAGGTAGAAAACCATTGTTTTTTTTAAAAAAAAAAAGAGCTAAATGAGTTTAGTGGTGAAGTTAGCCCAGGCAAAGCAGAAGGACGCTCTACAAGGATTATGAAGTGCTGATCATAATCCTTGTAGCCTCCCAATGTACTGTTGACACGGTCACAAAAGACTTTATCAATATGAAAGTATCTACCTTTGTTAAAAAAAAAAGACTTGAAAGCCTCAAACCAACCTTTTCCCAGCAGTATCAAAAAAAAATGAGAAGTTTTGGCAGAAAACACAGCCCTTTGTCTGAACAGAAAATTTTGACCAGTCTAACTAAAATCTTCTTTAAAAAGTAATAGCAGATAAGACATTTCAGAAGGTTGTATGGGTGCTGAGTTAAAACCTTTGGGGTTGTAACTAGCACAGACAAATTAGGAATGTTCAAGGCAGGGTAAAAACTGTTAAAAAAGCTGTTTAAAAAAAGTGTTAAAAATGCAAGAGAGAACCAAGCAAAATAAAAAAGCTATTTTCATAGACTATACATTATGTTATCACATTTTTGTAAGAAAAGACAAGGTCATACACAGAAAAAACAGTGAAAGGAGCAGGAATGAAATGGATGAGATAATCAGAAGTGGACAGTGCTTGCAGGATTTTACAGGAGACCACCAGAAACGTATGTGTAAGCCATTTAGGATGCAGTTCAGACCTGCCATGCACTGTATTTAGAAACTGAGGGAGAAAAGGAAAATAATATTGAAGTACTTTTTAATTTGTCACAGTAGGGAAATTAACTGCTATAAAAAAGAAACTCTCAGATTTTACCTGATTTTACTGTTTCTTTACCATCAAGATATTTAGAATGACATTTTGCAATTGATCTTGGCTGCGACTGAGCAGCACATACACACTATGTAGTTCCCACTTCTTTGCTGTATGATCGGTCAAACATCAGTCAAACCATTCATGTCCTGTTATTTAAAAGAGGCTAAAAGAAATGGGAACTGCATTAAATGAGAAAATAGTGAAAGCAAATGAATGTATAATGACTGCGTAAGCCATGAATATTAGGCAGTAATTAAGTATTTTTATTTCTGTGCCTGTTGGAGAATAGTTCAAAATCAGTGAAAATAATGAAAAAATAGTATCAGTTGGTTAATAGCTAATGCATCTACCATGCTATATATACTAAGTCACTGGAGATGAAAAGTCTTTTTTATTTTTAAATAGAAAAGATGATGGATGACACAGAGACTTCCAAACAGGAGCTGCAGAGTGTTAACAGCGGTCAGTTCTACTCTTGGCAACTGGAGTCATGTTTCATGAAAGATGCATGCCTGCATCCTGGATGAGGCTTTCCAAACATGCTCTTGCTGTTTGCATGGTAATGAAGCATTCCCAAAAGGTGTTCAAAATAGTCAGCAGGACTAAAGAGATTTTAGCACAAGGCTCAAATCAGTATGCCAGCCACATTTCACAGGCTGCAGTCAGTGCCAGCTGCAGGGATGAGAGGTCATGTTCCTTTTCAATTACACCCCCTTCATGATAGGTGTGAGCAGTGCAGTGTTTCTAGTTTGGCATTTGCAGGTTGGATAGTACAGGTGCAGGGGTGTCTCGACCCCAAAGAAAAATGTGGTACATCTGGCTTCTCTAGGGGAAGAGGTAGGAAGAGGGTGGCAGGGACACTAAAGAAAGAAATGACAAGCATGTATGAGAAGTCAGTGGCAGCATTGTCCCACTCCACTTCGTGATGTGAAGGAATGCTACGTGGTCATTACTCAAAGGTAACATCCTGTGCAAAAACATAAAACTTCTTACTTGAAACCGGGGATTTTTATTCTTCTAGCTGAAGAAAATAAGGTAAGAAAGAACAAATTATGTAACAAGAGAAGGGAAAAAGTGAGCAGTAACAAAGAAAGGAAAAGAATCCCCCAAAGGATGGAGAAATTTGATATCCAAAGGTGGGGGTATCACCAAGAGTTTAGAGACCAAGTTCTGGGGTTTATCTCTGCCCCTGGATGTCCATCCTCTGGGGCAATGAGATGAAGGAGATGGTCTTGTTTTTCCTTCAGAAAGCGTCTCTTCCAATGCCATTTAACTCTGGTTCCTCTGGACTCATCTCCACGTCTCTGTGCTTTCAATTGCTTCCTCACCCTTGGCCTTCATCAAATTAAATTATGCACAAGAGGTCATCTGTTGTAATTTTTAAGGGCAGAAGGGTTTCTCACCAAAAGTGGAGTCTAAATTCCAAGTCTCACTTGCAAATCCAGAGTATGACTAAAACAAAGCCCCAGTGTGTCCCACAACGGTGCTGGGCAGCTCCTTTTCTTTACCCATCAACTGAACTCAGCATACCATCACTTTGCCTTAAAACATGTCTGATCTTTTAGTTGTTCCGGGTTTTTTTCAGGTACTCAGGTTTTTTCTAGATTTTTTCAGATACTCAGGTTTTTTCTACAATTCTTTTTGGGCAATAAGCAATCCGTTAAAGAAATAAATGTTCTCTCTCCTTTCAACAAACCAGCTGCTTTCAGTGTGTGTTGTTGCAAGGGCTGGACGGGTCAGAGCATGACTGTGCTATAATGTGCAGTGTCTGCTCTTCTTCATGTTGGCTCCAGGCCCTGTGAAGTCAGTGGGGGCTCAACCAGACAAGACAATGAAAAGTGAAAGACTTCTGCAGGAATCTGCACACAGACATACAGACTTCAATAATATATTCTTTCTCATGGGGGTGAAACAACAGATTTCCATTTTCTACTGTTGTGAAAAACAGAAACTTAATTCAGCCATCGTGCATGCTGTTTTCTTTCACCTAGGGGGAGTTCCAAGGTCTTTTCCTTGTGGTAATTAACAGCTTTGCAACCCCACAGTGCCTGCAAAGGCACTGTGAAACAAAGGCAGCTCAGAGAGACTTGGAGAAGAGGAATAACTGGAGAGGAAAGCCCCATGTTCAGTTTCATCTCTCTCTGGACAAAAGAAATGACCTTTCTGAGCAGAGCACAGTGGCAGAACATAACAAAGTATTCATTATTACACTTAATTAATGTAATTTTAAGTGCTGGGTTCAATTTGAAGACAGGATTCTTCATGAGTTGAAGTGTGATACAGTTCTGTGTAAATCAATAGATTTTTACAAGCGTACATATGTAAGAATGTCAAAATCATACAATTCATATTTATGAATAGAAGAAAATGTACATGGATTCTAGGCATAAGTATTTTGCTTGAAATCACTGTGTGGAAATGATTCAGCAGCAGCTAAATTGTAAAGGTAGAATGCTAAAGTCTCCTCGCTGTTATGTTAAGCTTATGCCATCTGAGAAATAGGAGCACTGATGTGCTATTCCACAAGCCATATGAAGTGAAAGAGACAGCAAAACTCTGTCCCATTTTTAGAATTCAGTTTTTGGAAGAATTTTCCACTGCTGAAAGGGAAGTAGCAGTGGGAGGTTTGTGAATGGTCTAAATGATAAACAACTTGAATCACACACAGGCTGAGGAGTCACAGTGGTTAAAATCCTCACCCCTTTGAAGCTGACAGGAGATTCGGCAGCCAAACGCAAGAGAGCCAGCCTCCACAAGCGCTGGTTTGGCCTTCCCTGCAACATTGCAAGAGCTTTGCAAATCGTTCTGTTGGCAAAACAAGGTGAGTGTTGTGGAAGGAGAAGGAAAAACAGGAGCTATTTGTTCCATTGCAAATGACAGTCAGAAATGCTTACTGGTCTCCTGCATCATTATTCTTCCCTGGAACCAAACTTTGGATCTCAGGTGGAAAATTTTCTTGACGTGTGGAGACAGATATATTTAATCCATGAAACTAAAGGCAAACTTTGAAACCAAAGTGCCTCCAGGAAGAGCAAAGCCAAGAAGAGCTTTGAGAAATATGGTTCATGCACCCACACTTGCAGTCGGAAGTCAGGCTGAGACATGGTTCACCACTCACGCTAGAGGGATTTCAACACTGAGAGAATAATACCTACTAGTCACCACCACAACTCTCTTTTCCAACATTTCTTACTAGAAGATATTCTAGAATTTCTCCTTATTGGGAGAAGCTGTTTGATCAACTTCTAGTAAATTAGAGAAGTTCAGCTGAAATTGGTTTGAAGTGCCACCTTCTTTTTGCTGCACAAAGAGAAGCCCTAGGACAATGAAGAAGGGTAATTAAGAAAAATATGAGAGCAAAGGATTTCAGAAGTTGTGTGTGTGCCAGCAGTGGATAAATGGTTTGCTGATTGAGGTATAATAAAAAAAATCGACACAAAAGTATATTGGTATAATCTGAATGTCCTTTTACTGTGCACCCAGTACTTGAAAAAAGGAAGTATTGCTAGATACAGAAGGAACTTCTGGCATTTCATGTACACACATTAAAAAATATTTGAAAACATTAGTATGAAAAGGCAATGAATCTCTCTGCTAAAGCTGTCTGTGTCTGTGAGAGATAAGAGGTCAGGAGGAAGGAGAAAGAACAGTAATTTCTTTTAAATTATTCTTCTAATCCATTTACTTACAGCACAGCACCTATAAAACACCTTGCAACGGCTGAGCAGACGCTCTGGCAGAATGACATACCCTCACTGCTTCCTCACTTTTTCATTTTCTTGCAATATACTTTCTTTACTAAAGTAGTGAATTCTTCTGCTCAGGTGTTGTTCACAGTGCCATGCTAATAAGGACCTCTACTCATCAATGCAATAGAAATTAATAACATTAAGGAATTATTAGCATAGTAGTATTCATATGGTTAAACATGCATGGGAAATCCTTGGTGGGCTTTTGCTTTGGAATTTCTACAGCTCATCACAGTGTTCCCACAGTCACAAAGTCCCTTGTGGTAGAAAAAGCTGCAGGACCCACCACTTTCACTGGCCATCACCAGGACCAGCCATTCCATGCCACCAGCCTTGTCCTACATCAGAGGAGAGGAATTATTGGGAAAGATTTGTATTTTTTACAGTTTTGTTCTGCCTAAAGGAAGATATTCTAGTCAAGTCTATTAGGCTCAGCTTTGTTTCCTGAATTTTGAAAGCAAAACTTCTCAGGAGGATAAACAATGGGTATTTAAGCTAGAGTCTTAAAAGGGAATAAATGTTGCTTGTGTTATGTCTCATAAAGCTTGAGAAGTGTAAGATGCATCTCAAAAGTTAAGAGGAAGACTTAGGGACAGTCAGTGAGGCTCACAGCAACAGTAGGGACAGCAGAGGTGGCTACAGTAAATTCTGGGGGCTGAGTATGAGACCAAACTGGGCAGGGGGTTCCTGGACTCAGGGACAACCAAGCAAGGGTCTAGAGGACAAGTCATACTAGGAACAGCTGAGGTCACTTGTTCAGCCTGGAGAAGCCCTCACAGCTGTCTGCAGCTTCCTGGTGAGGGTCAGTGGAGTGGCAGGCACTGATCTCTTGTCTCCAGTGACCAGGGACGGGACTCAAGGGAACAGCATGAATCTGAGTCAGGGGAGGTTTACGCTGGATAGTAGGAAAAGGTTCTTCACCCAGAGGGTAGTTGGGCACTGGAACAGGCTCCCCAGGTAAGTGGCCACAGCACCAAGCCTGAGAGAGTTCAAGAAGCGTTTGGACAGCGCTCTCAGGCACATGGTGTGACTCTTGGGGTGTCCTGCGCAGGGCCAGGAGACGGACTTAATAGTCTTTGTGGGTCCCTTCCAGCTCAGGAGAGTCTGTGATTCTGTGATTCTGTGATTCTGTGATTCAGTGAAGAGCTGAGTGTCCCGCAGGAACCGACAGCTCTGGCAGGCGGGACTGATGTGCCCGGGGCGTTGCCAGGGGCAACCGCGGCAGATTCCGGTGACGCCGGAATCTTCCGTCGGCGAGGCGAGCGGCGACAGCGATGGCGGTACGGTCAGGTCTGGGGGCTGAGCTGTAGAACGAGCTGGGGGTTCCCCGAGTCAGAGACACCCGGGCGGGAACTGAGAAACTCGCCAGGAACACGCGCTGTCGGGGCGAGTGCGATCCCAGGGGGAAGCGCGGGAAGTGCTAAGTGGCTCCAGGAGCGCGCGGGCGTATAATCAGGATATAACCAGGATGCGGGGCGGCAGGGAGGGACACTGAATCCTCACCGGGGAGGAACCAGGAGAGGCATGCTTCTGTAACAAAAATGGTGTAACAAAAATGGCAGAGATCCCTGCCTGCAGGGAACCCCAGAATCTGGAAGCCCCCCGAAGGCAGATGTGGGTGTCACGCGTGCAGGTGTGCCCAGACGGATAAGCGTTCGGAGCAGGTTGCTGTGTTGTATTAGGAGCTAACCAAGCAAAGTTCTGTGTGGGAATCTGAGTGGGAGATTCATTGTTTTGTGTACTCACAGGCAGAGCGACAGGCCTGCCTTAAGTCCTTGGAAGTGGAAAGTAAGTTACTGTTCAAGCCTGAGCTGGCAGGCCTGACCGACTCACAAGGCAGGTGAGACTGGACTCTCGCCTGTGCTTGGAGCAGAAGGACAAGTGACTCCCTTGCTACCCATGTGCCCCTACATAACAGATATGATGCTCTGGGAGTGGAAGGAGAGGACTCTGCAACAAGTAGTCAAGACCAAGAAAAGGGCAGTGCTACAAAGTAGGAACAATCAACCACCCATGTTAGAACAAGTGCCGCCAAAAAAAGCACAAAGGGTGTTAGTTGTTGAAGACTTCTCCCTGAGGGGCACAGAACCAGCTATTTGCCATCTGGTTCACCTCTCTAGAGACATTTGCTGCCTACCAGGGGCTCACATCCATGATATCACAAAGAGGCTACCAAGCCTTCTAAAAACAGAGGACTAACATCCACTACTACTATTTTGTGTAAGGTCAAATTAGGCTGCAACAAGGCGATTGAGAAATATCAAAGGGGACTTCATGTCTCTTGGAAAGAAGTTGAAAGGGTCAGGAACACAAGTAATATTGTCCTCTGCCTTTCCAGCTGGAGACTGGGACCCAGCATGAAGGAGAAAATGGATAAGATGAATGACTGCCTGCATGGCTGCTGCTATGCTGAGGGTTTTGGGTTCTGTGATGTGGGATGCACCTTCAAGAGCCTCGGCATGTTGACATCAGGTGGGGTGCACCTGACCAAGTGGGTTAAGAGTGTTCTGGGACTGACAGAACTTATTAGCTGGATTTGATAGGGGAAAGGGGTGTTCTGAACGTCAGAGAAAACAGGAACCAACACCTTAGGAAGCACCGTAAGTCATCCCAAAGGAATCAGAGAGGCCTTCTACCATAAGGTGAAGAAGTTGACAGCCCAGCTGAAGTGCCTCTACACCAATGCATGCAACATGGGTAACAAGCAATTAGTTGAAAACCATGATGCAGTTAGAAAACTATGACCTAATTGCTATCATGGAAGCATGGTGGGACAACTGGAACACTGCAGCTGAGTGTTGCACTCTGTATCAAAGAAAGGGTGAGAGCCTGAAGTGAAAATCAAGGACAGGACGAACAAAGGACACCTGGAGGTGGAGGTAACTATAGGCTGCCTGATCAGGGAGCCTGTTGACGAGGCCACCTTGGTTCGGCTACAGGACACAGCTTGCTCACAAGCTCCCATCCTGATGAGGGATTTCAACCACCTGGGCATCCGCTGGGAAAGCAATGCAGCTGGTTATAAGCAATCCAGGACACTCCTGGATAGCTTCCTGGTCTAGGTGTGGGGCAGACCAACTGAGGAGAAGCATTACTGGGCCCGGGGCTTGGTGCTCATTGATGTAGATGAGCTCATCAGAGGAGTTAAGCCTGGAGGCAGCCCAGGCTGTAATGACCATGCCTTGGTGAAGTTTGTAATCTCCAGGAGCATAGGCCTAGCAAGGAAAAAAATCAGAATCCTGAAGGTTGGAAGAGCAAATTTAAATATGTTTAAGGACTGGGTGAATTAGATCCCTTGGGAAACTGTCCTTAACGACAGAGGGACTGACCAAATCTGGCAAGTCTTAAAGGCCACTTTTATTAGAGCACAAGAACTTTCCCTCACAATGTGTAGGACATACACAAGGCAGGCCAGAAGCGAGCATGGCTGAGCAAAGGTCTGCTCCTCAAACTGAGAAGAAAGAAGGAAATGCACAGCCGGTGGAAGCAGGGACAGGTGACCTGGGGAGTGTACTGGGATATAGTTCAGACATGTAGGGACAGGGTAAAGGAAGCCAAGGCACAGATGGAACTAGACGTGGCCAGCGATGCAAAGAATAACAAGAAGAGATTCTGTAAGGACCTAGATCAGAAGACAAAGGCCAAGAAGATAAAGGACCCATATAAATGAGAAAGGAGAACTGTTAACAATAGATATGGAGAAGGCTGAGGTACTCAATGAGTTCTTCACCTCAGTTGTCACTGGCTGGGAGTCAGGCTTCCCACATCTCTCAAGTTCCTGAAACCTTTAGGTGGGAGTCAGAGGAGTGAAGTCCCTCCCACTCTAAAGAAAGGGCAGGTTCTGGACCCCTTGATGAAACTGAACGACTGCAAGTCTATGGGGCCTAACAACATGCATTCCAGGGTCCTGAGGCAACTGAGCTCTGTCGTTGCCAAACTGTTCTCCATCGTATGTCAAAAGTCATGGCAGTGAGGCAGCGTCCTTGGTGATTAGAAAAAGGGAAACATCGCTTCTATTTTTAAAAAGGGAAGCAGGGAAGACTTGGGGAATTACAGACCAGTTAACCTGACCTCTGTGCCTGGGTAGATAATGTTGCAGATCCTCATGCAAGCAATGCTAAATCACATACAAGACAAGGATGTGATCCAAGATAGACAGCATGGCTTTACAAAGGCAGATCAGTCTGGATGATGGAGTGACTGCAGCAGTCAATAATTCACAACCAATGCAATTTGATGTGTTTCAGTGCTGTGAGTGAGCAAGTGAGCAGCTTGGTCTTGATCAGAATTCCTAATCCTTAATGCTCTGTGGCAGTCCTAGTCATGGACTGACACAAGGAGTATACAGGTAGAGGATGACTGTAGTTCAATACAAAAATTGAGTAGTTTGTCTTGGTCCAGTAATTTTTCAAATCGCCTCTATCATTTGAGAAAGCTCCTCTTTGCACCAGTCTTACTTGAAAGTAATAGTGTTCTTGGTCCACCATTGTTTTTAAATGTCTTTGGATGAGGTCTGAAGAGTCTGAAGCATGTACTCCCATTGCGGGCATTTAAAGGTGAGGCTGTTTACAGAGCATACCATGCGAACAAATTTCTCTCTAAAGGCTTTGGGGACTGTTTTTAAAGTCTGTAAGGAGAAAGAAGAAGAAAATAGGCTTCTCAGAGGCTTGCTACCAGTGTTAGTTTTGGATTGGCATCATAGGCAGTCTCTGTGATTCAGCAGAGTGATTGTAAACCATCTTCAGTTATCACTGCCACCTTGTGAGAAGAGTGGTAAGATGAGAAGTTATTCTGGGGGATATTTGGAGTAAAGTGTGAAAAAATGGATGATGTGGAGGGACAAGATGTTATCTAATATAATAACCCACTTGTGTTGTTGGTACCAGGGCAGAAAGGATTTTTCTCCTTTCATCTTCAGTTATCATAGTGTGGAAATGCAATATAGGGAGAAAAGGCACATCGATACAAAATGTTAAGTACAAGCTTTTATAAATGAGTGTAACATAGAACAGGATGAGAAAAGCAACACTAAAGCATGACCTTCAGCAGCCTTGAAGGGTCTTTTTAGATTTTCAGGTGCATTTTCGGATGCTTGGCCCCAAGCTTGGTTGGATTTGAATTTATTTTTGAAATTACTAGTAGAAGTTTTGGTGTGAAGCGTTCTAATTCATGGCACTAATAGCAGGGCAAACAGTAGTACCGTTCTTGGTAGGGTGTTCTACCTGCCCCTGTGACCATCAGGACTGTGGGATGTCCGCCGGGATCGGCTCCTTGTTGCCTGGGGCTCCCGCGAGGAAACCTGGTGTCTCTGTTGATGCCGGTCACTCCTCCTCAAGCGGACTGGGGCATCCTGTTCAGGCCTTTCAGCGTGGTCCTCATCACTAGAGGTGTCAGTAGACGTGTCTTCAGCCCAACTCTGCTGCTGGCTCCTGCTGCTCGAGGAGTCATAGTCCTGGGCGTGCTGACCCCTGCTGTGGCTCCTGTGGTGCCGCCTCGGGGACCTGCTTCGTTCCCTCTCTCGGGTCCTGGCACGGCCAGTGCCACGCTCCCTGCTGGAAGAGCCGCGCTGCTGGCGGCCTGTGAAGCGATTCCGCCTCCTTCCTGCAGAGCCGCGACGAGCTCTCTGTGCTCGATTAGGCCTGTCAAACCTAATGTAGTACACCTCGTAATTGTTGTCTGCCACCTTGCGGAAGAGGTACTGGAAAGGCTCCTGGCAATTTGGGCAGACAGGTCTGATGCAAGACCATTGTAGTATGCAAGAAAAGCAGAAAGTATGTCTGCACCAGCTCACAGAGACTTGGTCCTTAATGATGTCCAGGCAGATTGGGCACTCAGAACCACGTGGAGGCACAGCCTGGGGCACCTGGTTGGTGCTGGCAGCAGGGGAAGAGGGGCCATCTCCTGGTGAGACCTCCTCTGCCATCTGGCTCTGCAAACCAAAGAGACACAAAGCTCCTGACCTGCCCTGGAGACACAATCCAGAGATGCAGTCTGCAGAAAGCAGCCAAGCTGCCCCAGTCGAGCGCTAAACAGCTCCCGCTCGGCCTTGGGGCTGTGCTTAGGGTGCTACAAGTACCAAGGACTATCCTGAGACAGATGAGTGACACCAGAGGTGTCTTTGCATGTGACAGCTCGGGGCAGGGCGGTGACTGACCTCTCTGACATGTGCAAGCAGGAATTGGGAAGGTGGGGATGAGGTTCCTGGCCTCTCAGCAACAGCATCTGGAGCCTGGGCATGCGGCAGGTCCATACCAGTACCCAGGCCCTGCCACTGTCACCACCCTGCAAATCCTCTCTATGCTCTCAGGAGGCAGCCAACGGGATGGGGTTCCATGCTCTCCTCAACTGCAGATGTCTGTTCCCACAGGAGGAGGGTGGGCACTCTGATCCTTCAGGGCTTCCCCACGCCACAAAACAGATTGTCACACATGTCACGATGACTGTGGTGACATCACAGTGCTTTCAGGGACTACCCATAGAACACAGAAGCCCTGGCCTCAGGGAACAAAAGCTTCCCAGATAGCTTATTTCACTAGACTGACTCCCTGTCAAACAGAATTCCCTTGCTGTATTTTTCATATAAAGTCACAGACCTCACTGTTTATGCCCAGCTCTATGTTCTGTTTTAGAAATAAACCATCTCAAGGCATTTCTTCTAGCTTATAGCTTCTAGCTTGTTATCCTCACAACCTTGGGCAGCCTTGCATAGGTCTCTGGATTTTTGGATGCATTTTTAAATGATCCTACGCCTCAAGCTTGACAGTTGTATTTGACTTTATTTTTGAGTTGGAAGTAGGAGCAGTTTTGGTGTGAAGCTTTCTAATTCATGGCACTAGTAGCAGGATATACAGCATTACCCTTCTTGGTTGGGTGTGCTACCTGTCCCTGCGCCTGTCAGGACTGCGGGACCTCCTCTGGGATCGGCTCCTTGCCACCCGTGATTCCCGGGAGGAACCCCCTCGTTCTCGCTGGCGGCGCTCGCTCCTCTCTGAGCGGACTGGGGCATCCTGTTCAGGCCTTTCAGCGTGGTCCTCATCACTAGAGGTGTCAGTAGACGTGTCTTCAGCCCAACTCTGCTGCTGGCTCCTGCTGCTCGAGGAGTCATAGTCCTGGGCGTGCTGACCCCTGCTGTGGCTCCTGTGGTGCCGCCTCGGGGACCTGCTTCGTTCCCTCTCTCGGGTCCTGGCACGGCCAGTGCCACGCTCCCTGCTGGAAGAGCCGCGCTGCTGGCGGCCTGTGAAGCGATTCCGCCTCCTTCCTGCAGAGCCGCGACGAGCTCTCTGTGCTCGATTAGGCCTGACAAAGCTGATGTAGTGCCCTATGGAGTACACCTCATAATTATTGTCTCCCACCTTGCGGAGGAGGTATTGGAAGGGCTCCCTGCAGATCGGGCACACAGCTGTGTTGCGGGACCATTGCAGTATGCAAGGAAAGCAAAAAGAGTGGCTGCACCAGCTCACAGAGACTTGGTCCTTAATGGTGTCCATGCAGATCGGGCACATTAGGTTCTCTGTGTCACGTGGAGGCACAGCCTGGGGCACCTGGTTGGTGCTGGCAGCAGGGGAAGAGGGGCCATCTCCTGGTGAGACCTCCTCTGCCATCTGGCTCTGCAAACCAAAGAGACACAAAGCTCCTGACCTGCCCTGGAGACACAATCCAGAGATGCAGTCTGCAGAAAGCAGCCAAGCTGCCCCAGTCGAGCGCTAAACAGCTCCCGCTCGGCCTTGGGGCTGTGCTT
>NW_016690284.1:2460225-2504008 GCF_001604755.1 Lepidothrix coronata
CTGGAGACACAATCCAGAGATGCAGTCTGCAGAAAGCAGCCAAGCTGCCCCAGTCGAGCGCTAAACAGCTCCCGCTCGGCCTTGGGGCTGTGCTTAGGGTGCTACAAGTACCAAGGACTATCCTGAGACAGATGAGTGACACCAGAGGTGTCTTTGCATGTGACAACTCTCGGGGGAGGGTGGTAACTGACCTCTCAGACATGTGCAAACAGGAATTGGGAAGGTAGGAAAGCAGTTCCTGGCCCCTCAACAACAGCAGTCAGAGCCTGTGTGTGCAGGAGTTGGGACCAGCTCCCCAGGCTCTGCCACTATTGCCCCTCGGCAAATCTTTTTATCCCTTAGAAGGCAGCCAACAGGATGGAAGTCCATACTCTGATCAACTGCAGATGTCTGTTCCCATGGGAGGAGGGCAGGCACTCTGGGCCTTCAGGGCTGCCCCACACCAAGGATTGATGTCACATGTGTCACAATGACCCTGTGGCGACATCAGAGAGCTTTCAGGAATCACACCCAGAAGGCACAATGATTGATGTCACAGGTCATAGTGATTTTCTGGTGACACCACAAGGCTTTCAGGGATTACTGATAGAACAGAGAAGCCCTGGCCTCAGGGAACAAAAGCTGCTCAGATAGCTCATCTCACTAGACTGCCTTGCTGTCAAGCAGAATTTCCTTGCTGTATTTTTTTTATAAAGTCACAGGCCTCACCCTTCATGTCTAGAACTGTTTTGTTCCAAGTAAGTCATCTCAAGGCATTTCGTACTCGGCCAACTTTCTAGGTCTGATCCAAGTCCCTCCATTCAGCACTGGGGAGGCTGCACGAGGAGTACTCTGTCCAGTCTTGGGTTCCCTAGCACAAGAGAGGTGGACATACTGGAGAGCATCCAGCAAAGGTCCACAAGGATGATGAAGGGACTACAGCATCTCTCCTATTAGGAGGTGTGGAAAGTGCTGTCTCCAGGCTGTTCAACCTGAAGAAGACTCCAGAGGGGATCACTTTTCAGGGTATATGAATACCCGAAGGGAGGATAGAGCAAAGACTGAGCCAGGTTCTTGTCAGGCATGCTCAGTGACAACAGGCGCAAAGCAAAACACAACAAAGCTAAAAGCTTCCCTCTGAACATCGGGAAACCTTTTTTTGCTGTGAGGGTGACTGAGCACTGGCAGAGGTTGCCCAGGGTGCTCATGGAATCTCCCTCCTTGGAGATACTCAAAAGCGGTGTGACTGTGGTCCTTGGGCACCATCTCTGCTTGAGCAGGGGAGGTTGGACCTGATGACCTCTGGAGGTCCTTTTGCACATCAGGCATTCTATGATTTTGTGACTCAAAGCACACTTGTGCAGCTAAGGAAGCGTGTCTAGGTTGCCTGATGTGGGAAGATTTGAATGTTTCTGTATGTTCATGAAGAATCAGGTTTGCCTCATGAAAGTTGATCATCCATGAAGTTGACACATCTTTTTTTTTTACTTCGGGGGCTTTATCAGTTATTGCACAGAAAACCAACAAGAAAAACAAAAGCATGAGGACAGTATAGAGTTAAACATCTCCCTAAAGGTATTGGTTCTGTTTTCATACCATGTGTTGCATGTGACCCATCAGGTCACAATTTGCAACTAATGCAACTTGCTTCATGTCAGTGCTGTGAGTTAGCAAGTGAGCAAGCTTGATCCTGATCTGAATTCCTTGCTGCAGCATCCTAACATTCTGCTCTGTGGTAGTCCTAGTCATGGAGTGACGAAAGGAGTGTACAGAGTAGAGGATGACTGTAGTTCAGTACAAAAATTGAACACAGTTTATCTTGGTACAGTAATTAATTTTTTTGATCACCTCTATCTTTTGACAAAACTCCTCTTCATACCAGTTTTACTTGAAAGTAACAATCTGTAAGATTCCCATTAAGGCTGTTGAAACCCTATTTCCACACATTTCAAAATTAGACCCTGTGCCATCAAATATAAAGGCCAAGAAAAAGTGCTATTTAATCCTTCACGGTCCCTCAAATAAGTGGAACTATCAATGCAGATTAATGTCTCTGCAATTAAACCTGCTTATTCACCATTCTTAAGTACATTTCACATAGGATGGTTATCATGGTTGCATGCAGTGACCCTCACCTCTCCCAAACAATTAAGGAGAGATGAGACTGGTATCCTGGGGACAGCATTAGGAGTACTGAAGAGCATGAATGCTAAAGTCCTAGGAAGGAAAATAAAGTCAGTGCCAAGTGATTTATACCAATTGGATTGCAGGAACTAACCAGTTGCTCTCATCAGATATATTACCTCAATGGGAAAGGATTGATGAAAAGGATCATCAATTAATAGTGAGAACTCTAGGTGCAGCCCATACAAATACCTCTTAGTTGTATTCAAGGTCAATTGAGGATACAACTTGCTGCAGCAGCAATTGTAAGGGAAGACAATGGGGGTATCTTGGCCACTGAAATTCATAAAGTAATCTGGAATAATGCAAATAAATTTGAAAGAAAATTTCAATCTTGGTGGCATCTTCACTTACGACCCTACCAACAAGTAAAACTTTTGTTTTAACAATATGCAATGCTTTGTTATATATCACATAGCCCATCATTGCACTGGGGTTAAATCACCACAGAATTATACTCTATCCTGTATAACACAAAATTATGGGTCCAACAAAATGGGAACAAATAGCAGACTGTCAATGTTGATGCATGCATTGCATGGGAAAAACGGGGTTTTATCTGTGAAAGTAACACCATTAGGGTGAACAAAATGTTTCTCAGTTCAAAATACATCCTGATGGAATCCTTGAACCTATGCTTATACATGTTGGAAAGGGATGTATGAGAACTATTTTTGATTCCATACTTAGAGAAAACATCACTATAGAAATAAGCAAACATCTGCATTTGTGCTTTTAGTCAAATTAGGGCCTTCTGTCACAACCCATGAATTTCTACAATATAGCTACACATCCTGTCAAGATTTACTGCCCACCCCCACTGGAATGAACCTTTCGCTGGTGAAAAAAATTACTGCAGCACAACCACCTGTGTCGACTGCTGGACTGCATATGAAACAATGGACAAAGAATTCTAATCACTATTCATCACGATACAGTAGAGATACACCATGGCTTGGAAAGAATAAACCTCAGTGGTGGGACATTTTTTTCGTGTGGTTACCACAAACAATAGGAATTCTAAATCTAATGCTGCATTGTATTGGAATTTTCCTGATTTATGTCATGTTACGCTTATTGTTGAATATTGTTCTATATCTTAGAGTGTGCATATTAGCATTGTCACACAGATCTTTTCAGGTATACATAAAAAAAAATCAGTTAACCTGATCAAAAATTTCCCTCGATTTATAATTGCAGCATAATGTATCTCTGTTAAAAGCATAGAGGCAAATTGGTGACCACACCATCACTCTGGAACAAGAGAGATAACTTCAATCACAGGGTGGATTGTGGTGATACTGGAGGTAGTGGAAACAGGTCCCTTGTTGAGGTGACAGACGAATCCCTACTGGCCTCCTTTGCCTTCCCAGGGGCCCTTAAACAATAGGTATGAGGCTCTGGAACTTGAGGGACAGGCAAATGACAATGTAGATGAAGATCCATCCTGGGGGTTGCCTAGGGCCAGTCAGTGAACCCCGCACATTAAAACTGCCTCAAGTTCAATTTTCACCAAAGTCAAACTTCTAGTAGCAAAAATTACTTTTTTGTTTTCTTTGTAATTCCATGATGTTAGGGCGAGCAGGAGGCACTGCTCTCTGCAAGTTTAAAAGCCCACTAAAAAGTTTATAGTTTTTATACCCCAAATCCATATTGTCTAATTAGCATCCTCTATCACACAACATATTCAAATCCTATGCTTCCAATAATCACCTCCAGAAGAATGAAATTTCAGTATTTGATCCCCAAGAAAGGTGTTACAGATAGGCATTAGATAGTTTCCTTTTTTCTTTTGTTAAATTAAAGCAATATTTTAAATATCCTGAATATAAATTTTGTTTGCCTCTTTTACTAAAAGGTCTGAAGGAAAAACAGGAGATGGTCTTATTTCCTTAGCAACAGAGTCAGGTGTGATTTATGCCACTGTATGTTCCTGCAGCTGTCTCCAAGCAACAAAACAAACTGCAGTGCCAACTCTTGTAGGCACAATATATGGAGAGGGCTGAGGGAAAACTTTGGAGCCTGAATATCTATCCCTGGCATCAAAGAAGAGGCAAGACTGAACAGACATGGGTTTTTCATAGAAATAATTAAATAATCTAAGCATATTAGTTCAACCTGCCAAATCCTCAGCATGCAAAGAATAATCTACTTTAAATCACTCAGTTTAGAAGACAGCTGTAGATGTCTTAACACTTTACCAAGGCTTTGCCTTAGCTTATGAAAGTGGTACCTCTCTGTCTCCTGTCTCTGAGCTCAGAGGAATCTACTCAGAGTCTCTGTTCAGCAGTTCTTGCAGAAAATGGAGTAATTGCGTAGAAGAAAAATCAGTAATAATTTACTGTTAAAGTAGTTGCCAGAATTTGCCAAACTTAATTTGCCATTTCAAAGCTATTTCTTCTTTGAAGTAAAGAGGCTTGCATCTATGATTGTATCATGTTGGCAAACACTGTGTTTCTAAATAACAACTGTAAATCTAGGGAGGCTTGCCAAATACAGTCATGACAAATAGTGATATTTTCCTGAAAAAAATTTACAGTTTTTGTTAAGGTGAAATTTGCTTTGGAAGCTGAGATATTATGAGCGAAAGCTGCTGTTTATGCATCAGCCTCCCCAAGGCAATGCTTTTTAGGTGCTTTTCAGGTGCAGAGCTAAGACCTGTGGGTGAAAGCAAGAAAGCAAGCAACCACTTGCTTGTGTCAACATTTTGTCACCACTACTATCTTAGTCTTACTGGAAATTCATAAAACCTCTGAAATGCTGGGATCTCCCCAGTGGTCGCCACCCACTGATGCTGGAACCAGTGTACCATTGTTTCACACTTCTGAGCACATGCTGTCCATGCCAGCCTTGATGCAGAGCAGGCAGAGAGCATCACCTCTCCCTGGCACTTCCCTGCCACATCAGCATCAGCATCAGCATCAGCATGAACTTGGTGTGTTTTCTTTCAGTCTGTGTCAAATGGAAAACACCCACAGGCCAGGGTCTCCCCCTCTTGTGGCCTGGGTGTAACACCAGCATCTACAGCTTCCATTGTCAGTAGCAGAGGAAAAACTTTTAAAAGACCAGTAGACCAGCCCTCATTTTTAGGGATCAGCTTCAAATGGCAACAGTGATGTGGCTGCATGAAGATCTCTTGAGAGCCGGGTCACTAGGACTAGATTTGTATCTCTACTCCTGGCTGCACTGGTCAGGGTTTATCCCAGCCCACAGTTAACCACAATTCCTGCCATTTCCAGACAGAAATCAATTTACCACCATCCTTCAAACTTCCAAGGTTTCAATTCCTGGGCTTCTACCTAAGCAGTTGTACTCTGAAGTCAATCTGCCTAATTTCAGCACATTAGGCAATACCCTCCTTGCCTTGTACTTGTGAAGACTGCTTGATTGTTTTGGGGGTTTTTTTCACTTGTGTATGTTTATGCCAAATGATTTCCTCCTGCATTTCATTTTTGGATTCTTTTTTTCTTTTGGTTGGTTGGTTGGTTGGTTTTTTTGTTTGTTTGTTTGGTTGGTTGGTTTTTTTTTCCGTTGTTTTTGGGCCTCATCCTTTTGGAAAAGTAACAGCAGAGTCTTAATGCAGGGCTTTTCTACTTATTAGACCATCGACCTTTACCTCATGTATTTGTACTGAATTTAAAAGTCATATTTCTGTCAAGACCTTCTCCTCGAGAACTCTCACTGAAGTCTTTTTACAATACTTTACCAAAATTCTCATCAGCTGGTGGCTGTTCCTTAATTTAAAAAGAGCCTAAAATTGTAATGCATAATGTTGTTTTTTTTAAGTAACATTTTGACCTGAAATGATAAATTCTTGCAGTAGTATAACCCTGGATTTATGCTCAATATTGTGTGAAAAAAAACTTTAGGCTTTGCACATATAAACTCCCATTGACACTGCTTCTGTAGATCAGATCTCACTGCAATTTTCAATTTTAAAAAGTAAATACACAAGATCTTTTAGACCTGATGCAGTACCAAAATCAGGCTTGTTTTTCCAGTTGTTTTTTTTTTTTACCCAACATAACCAAACACATACTTTTACATCGAAAAGGAATCTCTCAGAGCTTTGGGAAACGCTAACTGCCCCTATAGCTACAAAATAGTTAGGATGAGTCTAGTTTCTTTTATAAGCTACGAAAGAACTTTAACCATGGAAATAGTATCACCAGATTTGTGGGACTACCTGCATGTCTGGTTCTATCAACAAGCTGAAATATCTTTTTCTTTAATTTGGGATGCAAATTCTGATTCAGTTTTATGGCATACACCTGTCTTCTACTCCTACGCTGCTTACCCTGTAAAATGGCACAAGATACTAAAATTGGGAAACTGATTCTCTACTAGAAACACAAGGAAAGGCTTTCTGGGTCTCACAGAGACCCAAAGAGCCTCTAGATGCTTCTAGAAAAATATAAATGTCCCTCTTCTCACATACATGGATTTGAATGAGGTTTTCTGGTATAAAACCTCTGCAAAAGGAGAACCAGACCTGTGGAAAATGCAAATGCATTTTGGTTGTTTTAATATTCACCTGCTTGTTATTTGTATCTGTAATTTTACACAATTTTATATACTTTTAATATGAAGTTTGAAATTATCACAATGGAAATATAACTCTCTTTTATGCTTTCCTGGGATTGCAGCCTCTTATACTTGAAAGAATTAAAAAAATGCTTCAAGGCACACAATTTTTTATTTTTTTTTTTTTACTTCGATAATCTCTCCTGCAGGAACATTTAAAGGATGAGCTAAAAATGTCAAAAGTTTTATTATTCATCAGCAGACTATCCTTTTCATTAGCCATTATGCCTCATGTGCACTTGTTTGCTTCTAGGAAGCTCATTTTATATGGCATGCCTTTGGTTTTGTTCATTATTTTAATTGAAATAAGCACCCAACAGTTGTTAGAGCTAAGGTTTTACCTTAATCTTTTACCCTTTAGCTTGTTCATAAATACCAATTTCTTCAGTGTCCTAGTGAGGCTGCTCATGGATTTTCAGTCTATGTTTAGTGCTGCATAGAGAGCAGTCAGACTATGGGATAATAGAAGACAGATTTCTACACTAGTCCTAGTAGAACTAATTAAATTTGGAGGTGAAACGGGCTGTCAGCAAGCCTGCGTGTCACAGTTCCCTTGGAAGAGTTGGAGGTAGTCTTTTCCATCAAATCACTGCAATACCACTCCATTTCTAGGAGTAAGTTGATGCAAAACAGTAATAATTAAATCCACCACCTGAGAAGCCTGGGAGGAAGATGAATTTAATGGAAACCCAGACACAGCCACGGGATTTGTATGGAAATTGTGCCCTCAGGGCTGGACAGCAGCATCTGGGGACCCAAACACTGGCCAGCAACTTCAGGTTGGTGGTGCCCACTCTAAAAGGACGTTCTCCATAAATCCTGCCCTCTCTCCTCCTCAAAACTCCTGAAATGAACTTAAGGTCCACCAGACACTCTCCTCTCCCCATTAATCCACAAAGCTATGGCTTGTCGTGAGGGGAGAGGTCAAGAGAGGAGCACAGTCCTATGTCCCCTCTCTTCATTGGACCAAAAAGATTAAATGGGATGATGGCGGACAAGCGCCTTCCCTCCTGGAATGACTCTCTACACTTCAGGAAAGAAGCAGTGAACAGACTTTGCTTCTGAACCCTTTTGAGGCAGCTCAACATTGAAGTCTTTATGTCCCAAAATCTACACTTTCTGCTTTTCCTTCCTTTCTTATTGTCATAGAAATGAAAAAACATCAGTGAAATGTCTATGCTTGACATTTTGGAGATGAGTTTCAAGCTCTTCCAGCAGCACTGAAGTATGTATCTGGAAGTTTGGGGTTTTTTGATTGGTTGGCTGTTTTTTTTTTTCCCTATTCTTTTCCTTTGACTTCCATTGAACTGTGTTGCACATTTGCAAATTTCTCTCAATGACATACATATCCTTTCCTGAACATTTTTCTCCAGTCTATGTGACTTGAAAAAAATGCCTAATGTAGTAGTCTTCTGTGCCTGTACCCTGCATCCTAAACACACGTTAGCCCTAGAGGTACCAATTCCCACTTGACATGCAAAACCCATCTGCAAGTAGTTCTTGCTTCTTTACTCACTGTCTAGAAGAGTAATTTTTCATTCCCTGATGAAGCTTTAACCAGTAAAAGATCACAATGGCTCCATTTAAAATTTCCCTAAACAGCAATAAAATGTTATTAATCCCTGCCCCCTCCCTGGTCCCAGATCCACTAACAGCCGTCATAAACACAGCAGATTGGGCTATTTGTCTGTGCTTCAGCTCATGTAGGAATAATTTTCTGTTTGATTCTTCAATCAGATCTGCAGACTTTCAATCAGCTGCCTCTTGTATTCTCAACCCACACAAGTCAGGAAAATTGTCATCTTTTAAAAGCAAATATTGTACCTTTCCAGTTACATTTTCATTTAAAAAATAAATCAATAGAGTTTGCAACTGATAACCAGATTATGATTGCTTTTAAGAGTCTGGTATCTTTCCCATGAGGTAATCTGACAGCACAACAAAATACATCTATTTATTATGAGGAACACTCACGTATTCAATCAGCCTGTTTTAAAAGAGGCTATAAATGAGATTTAGGATTTTAAACAGCCTCAGTAACTTTCCTTCCTCTTAATTTCCAGCTGCTTGATTTTTATAAGTCCTTCTCTCCTGAGGAGAGTTTTTAAGAACGCTTAAAGACTTTTATATATGTACATACATCTGGATATGTACACCTCTACTCATATAATGAAGTAAGAAACTTCTTTTTATGCTTCTTTCACAGAATCTAAAAGGTGGCAAGCCCCTTTGTTCTCTGCACAGCTTATTTGAAGATGTTCCTCCCTGCATTGTCCCTGTTTCCTCTCTGCATCCCTGTTTCCTCTCTACAGCTTTCATCCCCAGCCCAAATACAGGCACTGATCCCTGCCTGAAAACACCTGTCCCAAAAGCAGAGGCAAAGAGCAACTCTAAAATAATTATATCAAATAGTGCCTGTAGCACCCAGCACTATTTGTCTTGCAGCATAGGGCTGTTTGTACATTCATAGTACAGGGAAAATGTTCTTTTCACTCTAACGTTGGAACTGAGAATGCATGTAAAGCAAGACAGAATATGCATGCAGATATATTTTTAAAGTGTTCCTGTAACGCTTTAAAACACTATTCATTGGATGTCTCTGCTTAATTCTGAATAGATTCACTGGGGATTTTTGTCATTAAAGAAGGGTTAAGTCTGAAATGCACTATTTTCATGCTTTAGTACCACAACATTTCGTTGAAGAGGTTCAGATGCTGATCTTATGCCTGTGATTGTCACCAGCCATGGACATGAAGAGGCTGAGTGAGCACATTTTCCATCCCAGCAACACATGGCCCATGATCTCTACCAGTTCCTTGAGCTCCTGGCAGGGGCTAACAAACAGGGTTGTGATGTGGCGCTGAACTGCTCCCATGTGTGGGAGTGTTCAGTGCTGGAGACCAAACTGAGTACCAAAGTCCTGCTCTCACCTGTTGACCTTAGTGGGAAGCCATGGTACATTAAGTGGGTAAAGCTAGGAAAAATATATGATAGAAACTCTGATGGGTTTTCTGTCTTTTCTCCTCTACGTTGTATTCCGTTTTCATGACTGCTGATATTACTATAGGCACCTAATCAGAATTAGGTCAAATCCATTACAGAGGGAGCAGTGCTTTAATGTCAGAAAAGGCCAGAAAGCCACCCTTCTGGAAGCAAGGGTTTTCCATGGAATGAGAGACAGCTTTAAGACCAGAGACCCCAGAGTTAAGCCCTTACATCCAACTCCCCAGATAGAACAGGAGCAGTCAGAGGACACGCTCTGTTGGAATCGTTTCTAGCAGTATGTGTTAAAGCATTCCCATTGCTATTCCCTGGCCCAAGTCAGCCCTGTGGTGTAAAAGCTCCAGGAAAGGCAAGGGCAACGCTGCTGCTGGCTCATCACCTGCATCACTGCTAGGGGCTGCATGGACTCTGGCCACCCACAGGGCTAGAGCTACTTTTATTTCCCTACTTTCACAGAACTGGTTTAATCAGAGATGAAGGTTAAAGTTTCTTCCGTTTCAGAACTGCTTGTTTCTAGCAATTTGGTGTCATTGTGTACTTGGACCTGCAGTGGTTTCCAGCCACTAACCCAGCACTGCTCAGGGGCTGTGCACATCAGGCTGGAGCACGTCCCACTGCTGCATGGCTGCAAGCCCTGCACTTCCTGGGACACGAGCTGGGAGAGGCAGCTTCCTGATGAAAATGGACATGCATTCAAGCTCCATTAGCACCTTTCTTCCTACAAATTCCAACATTTGTTTCTCCTGCTGCCTTCTGGCTGCTTATCAGTGTTAGATGCATCTCACTGCTACTTAACAAAGGCAAAGACACGCCCCCACTGTGGCAGTTTCACCATATATAACATTTCATAATGCTCAAATTACACCAGACTGAGTTAAAAGCCTGATCTACATGGTTTTTCCAGGATGAATTGATGTGAAATACCATATCAACACAACATAAAAGGTATTCATTCATGTTGTCATGCATTTTATTCCTGTTCTCTTTTTGTTTTGCCAAAGAAAAGTTGATTCATGTTGTGAAGCTATAATTATATGTGAGTTTTCATCTGCTATAGGTCTTTCACTTCTCTAGTTCCTTCTCTAGATTTTATAATTTTTGATAACACAAGGATGCATAAAATATCTTCACAAGATTAAATAAGACTGCATAACTATGTTAAGCTAAATATCCATTTACAATTCAATAGCTGCCTACATCAATGTAAACAGTGTGTACCCTGTCTCTAAGAAACTTCATGTTTGTGCTATGTGAAGGGAACATTTAAATGGAAATTGGAAGTCAAATAAAATGCATGTAGCAGAATTCAAGATTAGTTTTATTTGATAAAATTCCTTGAGTTTGCTGGACACAAATTAAAAAAATAGCTTATCAATATATATCAAATTCCACATTAAAAACTGATTTATTATGAGATACAATGAACTGAACAGATTGTTGCTGGTGAACAGGAACCCTAAATCCTCCACTCCTCCCAAAAAAATTTTTGAGAGCTTTGTCTGAAGCCAGCAGAAAGCGACATGGCTCAAGAAGATGCCAAGTTTAGAGATGTTACAGGATCAGCAGTACATACAGGCTTCCCCTGCATGAGAGAGGACACAGGCTCTCACTCAAAATACGTAGCACCAACTTGCCTGGTTGAAACTTAACATTTTTGCTGTGACATTTTGGGCTCTTCCTCAATTCTTTCCCTTTCACTTCTATGCTGCTCAAAACCACACCTCCCCAACAGCAATATCACCATTTGCTTACAAAACAATCACGGTTCCAGCCTCTTCTCATAAGCCCAGGTGTAGCTCAGAGTTCAATGAAGGTGGTATCAAGTTGAGGAAAATCAAAATTGCCCTGCATGTATCTTAAAAGCAGTTATTGAAGTTCCTTCATCTGAAGGTAGTATTTTCTGTGAAGGTTATTTATCAGTCATTGTCCAAATATAGGAACTTCCAACGTTTTTAATCCCTGTAGTTGCACTGGTTTATCCACTGTCAAGAACAAATATTAAGAACAAAATATCACTATAGCATCATATGGTTTGATTTTAGCTCTGCTAGCATCTCTGTGTTTGCTTATGCATAAATAACAAAGATGTGCTCTGCAGTTTTGTATGAGGAACCCCACTGGTACCTTATGTTTCTCAAGCTGTGGGAAAAAATTGTGACCTTCTTGTCCTCAGCCATACCACTGAGGACACTTCAGCTGAGACCTTTATCAGTCATAAAGAGTCCTTTACTCCACAAAGCTAGACAGATACTAATGCTGGTCCAGATCAAATAACCCTTTCAAAAAACATCTAATTGAACTGTCAAAATAAAGGCACTTCAAGCATCTGGTGATATTCAGGAATTTCCAGAAGACTGGATGAAAACCACTGTTCTCTGATATACCCCAGTACTTTTACTCATGTACAGTTCAGACTGGAGTCTCCTAGTAAAAGATGAGAAGTAGAAACAATTTTTCAATGTGACTGGAGATATGAGATGGTTAACAGGTTCATAGCAAATCAATTGCAAAGAAACTTTCTGAAAAACCAAAACTCAGTTAAACAGGACGTTACCTGATAGGCATCCATTCCTCTTTGTGGCTCAAGAACAGGATAGTGCTTGCAGTCTCTTTGGAGGAGAAGAGCACAAATCCTGACTCTTTTACTTGAACTACAGGAATTAGACATCCAAAAAAACACTACTAATGATGGTGCACTTTGGAACAAATATGATATCAAACAAAACTAGCCGGATGAGAGAAAAAAGTACTTGGTTCCATGTTTTCTGTCCCTAAGAGTGAGATAGGAACAGGATAGAAATAATAGGACATATCATTAGTGATTTTAATATAGTGAAATGGGGTTTCTTTTCACAGAGCCTTAAACAGAAGAGTTTTTTAAAGACTGAGTGACCAGTATCTCCTGTGTTGCAGCAGTAACTATTGGGAATAGAGGGAAGGAGAGAACTAAGGAAGGTAGTAGTTTAAAAATAGAAAGTATCATGCAAATGAGACGAATGTAACATAGACATTAACTGAGCAAGTCATAAACAAATTGGCCTATAGTGGCAGAAAACCGGAATAGAAAGCATTCCAATTGCCAGAAATTGCAGCAAGAAGCAAAAAGAATTGGAAATTTCTTATTTTAAAGAAGACTGTTAATACAATTGGCATTACAGACACCTAGTGGGAGGAATTGTATGTCTAAAATGTTAAAAGCATTGCTTTTAACCTGGTTAAGAGGAATAAAACATGTGTAACATAAGTGCATAAGTGGAAGAATTACAGCAGGTGTTACAGGGACCATTGCTCACCTTAAGGACTTTAAATTACAGTTCAGGACACAAAGAAAAGACAAAAAAAGAGATAGAGAGAAAAAACCCCAAGGATGGAAATCTGGTTTGCTTTTCCTTTTTTAGCTCTTTTTTTCCACGTTTGATGCATACGAGTAGATTGAACATGATAAACCAGTGAGAAGAGTGTATTTATAAACAATAGGACTGTTGTCTTAGTCAGGTTATTCTGAAATTTGGATATTTGACTTGGATGCTAGCTGATGCTGCTGGATCCTATCAGTTCTGTTTCTATCCTATATGTTCATCCCTTCAGACTGCTAACTGGTATTTCTCTGGGTTTGTTTTGTTTGGGGTTTTGAGGGGTAGGGGGATGGGGGTTTTTAAGCTTTCTGTAAATGTCCATACATTTTAATTTTGTGTTAAAAGGTAATTGAAAGATGTTGTTTTTGTTCTCCACAAAGTTTCATTGTATACATTCCCACTTGGAAGTCTTTCTAGATCTTAACAGTTGTATCTGTTCCAGTTCTTTCTGAATCCTGTGAGGTAAAATTTGTGGATTAGTGACAGTACTGATAAAAAGGAGATGGTTCTTCTATTTTATTTGAGGATAGTTTTAGGCAACTTCTGAAAGGAAAGACCAGACAAAAGAAAATGAACAAGAATGAATATTGTCATTCTTTAAGATAAGTTTTAGATGGTCAAAAAGCTACAATCAAAGCAGGGAATTTTTTTTGGTCAGACATTCTTATTGAACAAATACAGACCAGATAGAAGCTAGATAGACAATAAAGAAACAAGGAGGAATAGGTAAAATTAATATATTGTCTAGCTCTAACTATGGGAAGGTGTAATAAGAGAAGTTAATATGTTACATAAAGATCCATGGCAGGCTGGGTAAAGAACAAAACAACTTCCATTTAAGCGTTTTAAGAAAAAAAATAAAATAATGAAAGCAAGATGGGCACCTGTTTAATGAACACCTCTTTCTACATCATTAGAAACTGCCTTTATATAATCATTTACTGCTTTGTATCTGGAAAAATCAAGATGAGGTACTTGAAGTATTTTCCTGACAATCATGAAATGATTCCCTGGCCAGCAGTAACCGAAGAAGCACGCCAGGCTTGTAGCAGATAAACACTTGAAACAATGGGGCCAGGTGCCTTTTTCCCAAGTCATGAAGTAAACTTTTGGGGGAAGATTCTGTACAGTTGATTTTACATATAACATAAATTTTAGAAGAGTCCAGAGAAAATATCTGATGCCTGGAAGAGCTGCAACATTGTCCACACTTCAGCAGGAGCAAACAGAATGACAGATGGTGGCCTAATATGATAGCAATCTCAGGCAAAATAGTGGAAAATCAAATAATCAATTGTAGGACATTCAGCCGACAGAAAAAGAGCCATCTTGCATCTACCATGGCAACACATCTGCCACTGCTGTTCTTTATTCTGCCCAAATGTTTAGTGAAGGTTTTTTCTCTGCAGACAAGAAGAAGATACAGTTAATCTCAAAGGTTAAGGTCTTTGTGGCCTTCCCCCAGCTTTCTGTATTCTCTGTGCTCCTTGTTCTCCTTTTATTTTCCAGAGTTGATGCCCCTTAGTTGTAGGCTGGAGAAATAGCTTATGCATTGAATTTGGAAAATAAGTTTTGCCAGACAATGGGTTTAATTACTGAGTGGTAGAATGTAAAGGAAACTGGCTTGAAGTCTTGAATGGTGATAGTAAAATGTACTTGACTGTTTTTTACAGTCACAATTGAAAGATGAGCACTCCAAAATACCTTCAAAGCACATGAACTGGCTAATGTGTTGGAATGTTTCTTATAAGATAATAGTGAAAAATATTGCCCGAAATCTGAAAAACTGTTATCAACTATAGTTTCTAGAGCTCCAGTGCACAGGGGCTTGCTCATAAACTAAGCAATGAGCTAAAAAATGAAAAAAAATGAACATGTATTACTCAGAAAGCTTGCATAGACTGTAAACAAGGTACAGTGCACTTGAGAAATCAGCAGAGAGCAGATATGCACAGCATAATCCTCATTGAGGTAATCCCCAAGCTGAGAAAATTCAATCGTAGAAGAAGAAACATTCATTTGACCTAAAAAATACAGACTGTAGCAACTTTGCCTATCCAGTGTGAGCTCTGTTGCACCCAGGGATCTGGATGACTTTTAAAGACTCATCACACTGATGCACATAAGGAAGGGAGAGCATGTTGAATACTTAGAGGGCTGTGTGTGTGTATATATATATGTGTGTATATATATATATATATGTTCAAAAAGAATGACTGTTCACAGTACTTGGTTAAACATCTTGAGTTAGTTTCTTAGCTTTTGAGAGAGAACTGTTTCTTAAAATGGGAAGTTTTGAGATACAGAGAAGTATGACGTGAGTGTGTCACAGCATGAGTCAGACATTGAGCAGAAAATGGACTAGCAAGGGTTTCAAACTATAAATTCGGTTTAAAAAACAGAGTGAATAAATAGAAAATAGACTTACATGGATAGGACTTGGGGAGACTGCATGGCTTACCAAATTCAACATACCACAATTTAACCAAATAGCCATGGCACAGAGGTGTCCCTGGACTCTTCTAAAGGGCTTTGGTAACCCAGTCTGGAAGGGATGGCTGGAGGTACCCAGTGCCACTGCCTGCTCAAAACAGCAGTAGCAAGGTCAGAACGTGTGACTTGGGGCTTTCTCTAGACCAATTTTGAAAAGCTCCAAGAACATTGACTCCACTGCCTCTCTTGGCAACTTGCTCTACACTGGACAGTCCCAACAGGGGAAAAAAAGGTTTTCCTTTTTGTATAATGTGGGCTCCTCCTGTTTCAACTTGGGCCCACACTCTCTCATCCTGCTCCCTTGTGTTGTGGGAAGCGTGGCTCCATTTCCTCAGTGACCTGTCCATAGGCAGAAGGCTGCTCTGAGGTGCCTACCCTTCTCCAGGCAGAAGCAGTCCTGTCTGCCAGGCTCCCCTTGCAGGGCAGGTGCTCCAGCCCCTGAACATCCCGGTGGCTCTCTGCTGGACTCACTTCATCCACCTCTTCTTCAGGTTTTGTTATTCCATAAGGGGCACAAAGGTGCTACCATTAATTTCCAAGCAGAGATTTGTAATTCAAAGCAGACTACTGTTGATCTAAGGCTGTCAGAAGAGAGACATTGTTTTCGTTGCTTATACAAATGTGTAGCAGCTCCATTTGTCAAGCAGTACCAGTGAGGGGATCAGCATTCCCATTTCAGGATACTGGCAGTGGTTGGTCTCAGTATCTTGAAAAAGACCCTTTCAATAATGAAAAAAGTCAGACTGCTACTGACTAGGGATTGAGACAATTTTGGCAGGATTTGATTCTCACTGTATCATCTGGACTATGACATAAACTCATCAGACTTTCACAGAGGAAGGAGTAGGACCTGTTTTCTGATTTGGGAAGCTGATGAATTAACCTTGGCCAAGTACTGCTGGGGAGAAAAAAACCCCAACAAAACAAAACGAACCAAAACCAACCAACAGCAACAAAACCCCACCCTATCTGTGAATATTTGGTTAAGACAGTACATGATCACAATAGGGTCTCTTTGTTTCTGTGAATTTTCTGTTCAAATAATTTACTCTATGATCTGACATGGAAAGCACTAATGTTAAGTTGCTTGGAGTTCCAAAACCTTTGGCCTGGCAACTTACATTGAAATGCCATGCAACATATGCATTAAATTAAAACAACTCAAGATAATTATTTTTGAAGACTAGCTGCTCTTCAAGATAGTAATTAAAAAAAAACTTTTAATAGTAGGAATAGAAATTTAGTGAAGAGGAATTTAATAGTAGATAGCAAATCAAATATAACTAACTCCGTTTCTGGACACCAGAAAGTGAAAATATTTATTGTTCAGAATATATGTCATCTTCTCCAAGTCACATATGTAAACCTCTCACTCTGAAATATCAGTTTCCTCCTTCACCTCTTTTTTTTTTTTTCATATTTGAACCAAAACACTGGGCCTGATGTAAGTTGGTTCTTGGAAATTTGCTTCAGATTAAAATCATTAATAATTGTCACGATCTTTTATTTTTGAAATGCTGGAAACAACAGAAACATCACAATAGAGATGTTAAGTTCCCAGAATACATTTTCTTAAATGGGAATCAGATTCATCTGGAATGAATAAACCCATGATAGATGCAGTGCACATTGTGCTCAGAGAAAGCAGTTCTCTTCCACTTTGAAAGGGGCTTTATTAACTAATTACACAGTAATAATCAGAACATGCTGATCCCAGGGATTAATGACCAGAAGGGTGTGATTGCATCTGTACACACCTTGAACCAGCAAGCCCTAGTTATTCATCCTCAGGAAATTGCATTATTCTTATTGGCATATTAAACTGCATATGAGAGCAGAGGCTGCAGGTGTATGAGAGCTTAATTTTTCTGGCCACTGTAGAAATAACTGTGCTTATAGCAAAGGGAATGAATATCATGTATGCCAAATTAATTGGGAATAATCCCTGAACATACTAGTTACTTGATAATCACAACAGATTTTTCAGTAGTAATGTGACTGATTTCATTTCACTCCACTATACTTACTACTGGTATCCATGTCTTCACATTGCAGCAATTTGACTTTTTTTTTTTTTTTTTTTTTAATTAACAGTGGTATATATGAAATCTGAAAAATTTGTTGCTTACTGATTTCAAAATAGTAATGGCAGTCATTCCCAAGATTACAAAAAATTTGAAGAAGGGAAGAGAAAGAAAGGAATGAGTTGAATTTTTCCTGCTGCCAGCAGGACTTGCTTTCACACAGAGGAGTGTCTCCCATTAATTAACAGCAGTGAGAACCACAACCTCAAAGTTCCAGGAGAGCTGTGGAATAGCAAGTCCTTGCAGACAACAGCCTCTTTCTTGGGTAGACAGCCGTTAGGAAAGAGCACAGCCTTTTTCCTGCTGAATATGTTCTTCCTTCAGCATCATTTTCCACAACATAAAATATAATAGCATTGCTTTATTAAATCTCAGCTAGACTAAGTAATTTCTTACAACATGGTTTACCAAGACAAAATGAAAGGAGCCAAACATCTACCCAGACTTGAGACATATTGCTAGTGCTACAGAACTAATGGCTTAAAACTAGAACTAATGGCTTTGTGACAATCAGCTTTAGCAGGTGGTTTCTTCAGCTCAGGAGGTTACTGGAGGTTTAACCAAGGCAGCCTTGGTCACATTTGTGAGCACAGTGTGGCAATCGTGGTGGTAACTTTTTAGAAAAGCACAAGTGGGACATGTGCTCTGGACTTGTGCCATTTTGTAGAACCAACAGTGTTATAATTTAAGTGAGAAACAGTATCAAAGCATCAAACGTATCTTCTAAAGAAAGGTAAGGTGAGAGAAAAAAAAAACGGGGAAAGCTGTTACTCTCTGATCCAGTGTAGAAACATGAGAATGAACAATTTTATAGTGACTTTCACCCAAAGTGCTCCAAGGCATTAAACATATCTTGAATTCTTTATTTGTCCGCCATTTGTAATTTTAGAAAACAATCTTTGATATTCATGCATTCAGTTTGATTTTTTCTGAGTAGGACCATAGATTCAAAAGCAAATAGTATTTTTCTCATCCTCACGTTATCTTGGTCTCTAACAATCATCCGTTGACATAATTTAATTTTGTCTGAATAAAAGGCAAAAGCAGTATTTCAAGCTATCATTTTACAAATGACATAGCAAGGTCCAGAAAGATTTAAGAAATGGACAAGAGGAGCCTAGACATAAAGCCTGGGGACAACACCTTAATCACAAATCTGCTTCCTACTTGCCTGGCCCATTTTTCTGCCCTATTACAGGGTGTGAATATATATATATGTGTGTGTATATATATATACATATGGAGTTAGATGTCTTCTTTGGGGAGGGGGGTGGTTGGTGGCTTTGGTTTTTTTAGCATGTGTTAGAATCATAGAAGGGATTGGGTTAGGTTGGAAGAGACCTTAGGGGTCATGTAGTTCCAACCCCTCTGCCATGGTACTGGCTTTAGTACCAATCCCTGGTCTTAAAGAATAATGTGCTATACAATTCAGTCAGGCTCATGTTCAGCCCACTCTCCCCTCTTCCTACAGGGGTACTCAACTGAAGATGCCCTCTGCGTCTCCAGTGACCAAGAACCTGTCCTGGAAGTGTTATCTTCCCTGAAGCATGGAGTTTTCGGAATGACAGAGTAGCAGAGAATTTATGATTATTCTGGCAGTGACTCTGTTGAGGAGGAGGATGATTTTGAACTCTATTCTAAAACTGAGGAGGATGAAACATGGTTAGCAAAGCACAGTTGTGAATTGCTCACGTTGACCAGCATTGTTTTTGAGGCATGTTAGCTGCATGCTGTACAATCATAGGCTTCCTTATATTAAGACAGAGGAATAAAAAGTTGTTAAAGAGTTGTAAGACTCTATACTAAACATGACAGGAATATGGATCAGTAGAGATGTTTCTTTGCTTGGGAAAAAAAAGTTTCTGGGCTACCTGAAAACTTTCTGACCCAACACAAAACAAACATATACATAACGTGTATATGCTATACTGTACTTTGCTTACTTGCTTTGAGCTGCTTAAAATACTGGTCAGACTAAAAGGTGAAGTTGAATCTTAAAGTGTTTCCTAATACTGATATATCATTAATGCTCATGGTATGTCTTGTCTGGGTAAAACCTCCATCAACTCCTCTCTGCCCTTCAGTTTAGATTTTCCAAGCTCTGGGGTTTTTGCAAAAAGGAAAGTAAGGAAAACTGTTGTATACTCTACAGAGGTATGATATTTCATAAGAAGTATTTCACAAGCTCCCTGAGGATGCACAATGGGAGGGAGGGAACAAAGGGGGAGAAGTAGAGCCTGGGTAACTCACTAATATACAGACCTACACAGATAAAAGTGTCTGCCTAACCAGGACCCAAAAAGTTTTATCTCTGTGTGTGGAGGTTCACAAGTCCTCATATAAGATCTTTAACACTCCTTGATGTCAAAGTTATGTATAATATCCATTTGCAGATGGTGGGTCAGGCACAGTTTCCACAGAGGTGCAGGTGCTCTTGTTCTGCCAGGCCACATGGCCTCCATGCTATGGACAGACAGAGATTCAGCAGAACACAGCTTTCTGCGTTTCTGTTGGAGAGGGTAGACACAAGTTTCAGTAAGGCCAATTTTTGAGTTTTCTTATGTCTAAGTAAAAATCACTCTAATTTTATTCAGAAACAAGAAGAGAACCCCTGAAAGCATAACGGACCCACAGGACTGATTACCTGTGTGCCACACAGAGCTGTTAGAGTAGTTAGGATTTGACTGGTACAGTTGTGCCTGGGAGAGAGATTACTTGCATACCTGTTGCAATGGCAACACAGAAAGACATCAAGAGTTTTCAGCTGTGCTTACTTTGAGTCAGAATGAGTTTTCTGCAGGGATGGTGATGTCTCATGGATTTTCTTACCTACTTTTAATATATTTATCACAAAACAAATGAAGAAATGTTGGCTGTTGAAGACATGCAGCTAGGTTTGATCTGACATGATCAGACTTTGTAGTATTTCATCAGTGGTAGTGAATTTTCTTCTGTGTTGTTTGAAAATGCTCAGATGATGTTTTTCCTGCAATATACTGTCTCAAGATTTTCAAATAAAAGGTCAGTTATCTGAAATGTCCTTTGCTAGGTTTAATCCTCAGCCAAAAATAAGGGCCAAACGTCTAATTGTGGCTAGATAGTCTTAGAATAACATATGAATTATATAATTTAAAAATTACTACGTATTTTTGAGTTGGATAAAGAGGTGTAGGGCTTCCCAGAACTGTAGAGCTCAGAAGGTGAGCTCAGAAGCTCTACAGAGGGTTCCTTTTGCCACCTGCTGAAATATAACCACTGGTAAAGTCAAGCCATCTCTGTCACAGACTAGGAGTAACAAGAATGGATGGCAAACATCACCTTGGAGATATGAGGGCACAAAGTCTGGCAGGTGAGGATGCTGACAGCTGGAACGAAGCACCAAGAGACACTGACATTCAGTTGTCACTTGGTCTCTCTAAATCAAGATTGGGTATTTTTCTGGAAGATAAATCACACGTAGATCAATGAGCCAGGGTGAAGTTTTATAGCACGTGGTGTATGGGTCAGACTCAATAACTAGAGCCAACTTCCAGCCTTGATAACCATTAGTCAACCAACCAGAGCAGTGAATGAAGGATCATGCATTCAGGTAGGAACCGAGGTAGGGAGGGGATATAAACTCCTGACCTTCCAGTGGGCAAATCACTGCCCATTAAATAAATAGAGCCACAACATATGATATAGGAAGGTACAAAGGGTCCTGATTTCACTCTTGTATGGTGGGGCTTTTTCCTTAGGAAACTCTGTGTTTTTCTCCATGCTTTTTATTTGTTTGTTTGTTTTATTATTAGACAAAGGATAAGAACAGTATAAAACTTTCTTTTGTAGCTCATGGTTTTATATCCTACATCTGAAAATGAAACGTAGCATGAAATTTACTTTTTGTAGTAATGTGAAATTGGATCAAGTAAAAGCAAATTCTGTGCTCTTAGGGAGAAGAGCCTCTAAAAAAAGGCTGAAAGGACCTTCATTCAGTTTAAAAAAACCACCATCAGATTTGTACTTTGTCTCACAGTGATTTTATTACCATCTGATATATGACTGATATTGAATTACAGATGTATCACCATATCAAGCAACAAAATTATGAGATTCTGCTTTTGCTGTAATGTATTGTTCAAATTCTTTCTCTCTCTGACTCAATAAAAAGCATCAGGCTCTACGCAGATGCAGCTAAAAGAACTTCCACCATAAAACATTGACTCTGTTTGCAGCAACTAGGGAAATAGCTTTTATTTTAATAACAGTGATTCATGCTAATTAAAAAACCCTCAAGAAATATGGGCCTGGAATGCTTGGATTTTTTTTTTTAATTAATTATTCTTCCATTTGATTGTGACAGTACAGTTCAGAAATCTCTGGAAAAAATATCATATTATGACTATTAATTCACTCTCAGGCTGGCAGAACAGATCAGATGCCTGGGAAGTTGCAGCAAAGTAGGGAGGAAGCCTCATAGCCTCTTACATGGTGGCTTCCCTGCGCTCTGGGTCCTGCTGTGCGAGCTGGGTGACAAGCACAGGAGCTGTCACAGCACTGCCCAGCTCCCCCCACACAGCCCCACGCAGCAGCATATCCTCTGCCACAGCCCACAAGGTACAAAACGGCCCCAGGGTACAACAAGAGAAGTTCTTGAAAGAGCTGCCGAGAAGATGTTATTTACCAACCCCATAAAAAAAAATAAAAAAAAAGCAGACCTCATCAAATAAAACAGCTCTGAGACTAAACTGATCCCTAGAAGTCCTCCAAAATATCCTCCTCACAATGAATATTAAATAGCATTAATACACACAAATTGGCAGAATAAGTGAAGTGTGGGTTCTGCCCTGCATCTGTAATGCTGGCAGCCCTGTGCATGGGGAAAATAAGCACACTCAGAGAGCAGCTCTCTTCACTGCACTTCGCATTGCCATGCAAAGTACCTAGAAATACTGCTGAACCACTGTGGTTTGAGTAAAAAAACAGTTCCAGTTTAGTATAAAGCAGAATGATAAAATATAATGAAAAATGAGATCTTCAGCAGGCCATAAGTAATTGTTTCTGACATGGTGTTGAAGAATGAACTGTCCATGTACAAGAACAATGGCAGGACAAACAGCAAAATGCAAGAGCTTTTATACATGAATATATTAAAATTATCTGGGTGGAAAGTACACACACACTCATATGTATACACAGAGATTTCACTGACAAAATTGCTGTTCCTTTGAAGCCACAATGGTGGAATGACTAAACTCACAGACAAGTACTCAGGTGCTTGGCTTCACCTGCTCAGGCAGCCCTAGCAGAGGAAAGGGATTAGCAACCAGTAACAGCTTAAGCAGATGCAGGATGAGCTCCCAGACAGCAAAGCTGCTATTAATTTTGAGGAAGGCTGTTTCCATGGTTTCTTCAAAAATATTCCAGGTAACATCAAACCACTAGCTCATACTGTTTCAGTGATATTCCCCCTGCTGATGGTGATGGTGCAATAAAAATCCTTGCCCTAGCATGCCTGCCTTTCAAACAGAGTTTCCCATCCATGTCAGGGAGCCATAGGTTGAGCTCCCTGTGCTCTGCCATTTTGGAGAAGAGGTGGGTGAAGGTCCCCAGGTCACCATGGCTGGGCTGGTGCCCATTAGCCAGGGAAATGGCTTAAGGTATAGTGCATCACTAGAGCCCTAAAACTTCCCATTTGCCAATCCAGGATGCAGAGTCACCAGTTTAAACCCTTTGCTCCTGCCACATTCATTCATCAACACTCTGGAAAGACTCTGTGGACCCCAAGGGCCTACCCAGACACTCATAACATGGGTTTCCATGAGGAAACCTCACCTAGAAGGGTGTGAGTACACAGTACCTGCCTGAGTGCACAAACCACCAACTATGGACTCTGCTGGAATACCACTTTGCAAGGGATAATGAAATAGTCCTGAGGGTGCAGAGGGGGTGAGTGTGACCATGCACAAAAATGGGGTAAGAGGTCCCATCTAAAAGGCTATGGCCTTACATCATTCAGTGACTAACATTAAGCAATACTATTACAAAATATTAGAAACTATGGCTAACATAATCTGATTTTTAAATGTAATGGCTTACAATGAAAGCAATTTGTCTGCAGTATAAACTAATGTGGACTAGAGCAGGCACAAATCAAGATGGTGGCTGGTCCCCAGGGCATAAAACAACCTGGAGCAGTTAGCCATGAAAACCATATTCAAGGAGTAGTGGGATTTTTCTCCTGAAATACAGTATGGATAAACTAAACAACAGAAAGAGGAATTTTTAGGGGAAAGAGGTGTGTGTTTGGCAGTACATCAAAAGATACAAACTGCCAGTAATAGTGTCAGGCTGGAAGTGAGAGGACAATATGCAGCCACCAGAGTCTCTGGAGCAGTCCCTCAGCCTGGACAATGGGCAAGACAACATGCTGAAGTGGGCTTGGTAGACATGTGAATGGGAAAATGTGAAGTGACAGACAGAAATAATGGGAAACTATACTTGATGGCTCAGGAGGGCTTGGCTTCTATTTGCGCATCTGCACGCAGTCAAAGTTCATCCTGAAATATGCTTTTTTTTCATGGTGCTGATGCCAGGTGGCATCAATGAACAGTGCTTTCATCCTTGCTGTCTCTGCAAGAGGCTTATTCCCATCCTCACATGTGTCTCAACCTTGGTTTCACAGCTTTTTATTAATGCCACCAGAACTGTAGCTATGTAAAGTTAATAGAATCCAAAACTCAAAATGGTTATAAATATAACAAAATAAAGTGCTTTTCTACAACTACATTTTTCTCTCTGAAGACATATTACAGAATGACCCATGAAGTACCATGGAAACCCTCCAGACACTACACTGATGGGGGTTCTGTAAAAGCCTATATAAAATCTGTACAATCCTGATTAGATATGCATATACAGAAGGGAGATGTTAATAATATGTATTAGAGCCTCTGCAAGGAAACACTGTGAATTGCTTCATGTAGTGCCTTCTAAAGTTTATTCTCTGCTGTAAATCTAAGTGGGATGAAGGAAACAACAATCTCTGTTCTGATCATCTGGGAAAAGATTGTTTAATGTCATTAATATTGTATAAGAATGAATTACAAGCCCACTGTTTCTTGTATAAAGCAGTTAAACTCTGTAGACTCAAGGGCTTTTTGAAATATTTTTTCAGCCACATAAATGGAAGAGCCTGCAGGTGTCTCACAGCACCATCCCCACAGCCTGCTTTGGCCCAGCACTGGGCACTATGTGGATTTTGCTACATTGCTGTTCACAAAGAGTCAGAGTGTTCAGTGGGACCAGCAAAATGCAGATCTTTGTAACGAGTGACAAAGCTGTTGCTCAGCCACTATTTCTAGGACTTGTAAGACTAAGCAGCAGAGAGCACATGCCTTCGTGCATGACTTGTGCATCAGATACTAAATGGCCATGAGCAATGGGAGATTTTGAGGAATAAACGAGTAACATTGCATGCATGCACCACCTGAATGGTCCAGAGAAGCCTTCATTTTACAGTAGTGACTCCAGTCTTCAACTGATGGCACTGATAGTGTTCTTCACCATCAGTATGCTGCTGAACGTTCTGAGCGAAAGAGGGAATTACATTTTAGAGGTTACAAGCATACATACTTGAGCTCCTGTGTAATGAAAGGCTATCCTCAAAGGACAAGACAATTACTTTTTTTCCCCCAAAGTGAATGTGCAGGATTCCTGTAATCTGGGAAGATTGACAACAATACTCCAACAATTCAGACTGATTTGATTTTGCTTATGGACAATGACAAAGCTGTCCAGAAAACTTAACCTAGCACAGCAAGTTCTGCTGTTTCATGACCCAAGAGCCCCACACACACGTGTGACTGTGCACCCCCAAAGAGGATGCTGACATTACAGCCCCACACACTTCTCGTTTAGGGAGGTGGCAGATTGTGAAAAGGGTGGCTTTTAATAACCTTTGGTCACAATGTCTATGCAGACTCTACTTGTAAAGAATCCTTAAATGATGTGCCAGACTCCTGTGGGTACCACTAGAGACGGTCCCGTGCACATCTCTGATTACAGATAATTAGCCACAGTTATAAACAATTTATTGACCTACTGGATTTCTTTATTAAGGTATCTATGATTATTTAATTAGCTTACCCATGGTAAAGTGCTTAAAATCAAAAATATAATATAAAGTAAATGTAATTATTCCTAAGCTGCGTTTTCCAAACAAAAAAATTTTCCCTGTCAGTAGAAAATGTCAGTAGGAAATATTGTTCTGAAAAAAGGACTACTGCTGCTACTGACACACTATATCTACCTGCCTGCACGTACACAAATACAAGGTTCCAGGCTTCAGAATTGCCCAAAGACTGTCTTTCTCAGACTTGTCTCCTTGCTGGGCCATTGCTCTCGCTTTCTGTCTGACTCTGCTGGCATTTCCGAAAGAAATCTCCCTGACAGATGAACTAGTTTGGTCTTTCATCCTCTATTAACCAAAACTGATCATTGGAGTTTAATACTCCTTCTGTACCCTGCTCCAGCAGAGGAGGAAAGAGGGAAAGAGCTAGGCAGTGAGGAGCTGAAGAGCTATTGACTGATCTGAGGTGCAGATACTGAATCAGTGCTTTCACAATATCTTTCCTCAGTCAAGCTTTTTTTTTTCATCCTCCTACCACAGACAAAAAAAATGTGGAAAAAAAAAAAGCAGGGTTGCATGCTAGTGTTGCCATATGGGAAACTTCACAGCTTTCTTGCATCTGCCTTCCAGAGTGGGGCATGCAAAGCATATGCAGCAGGAGCATGAGTAGTAGAAAAATGGACCTGCTGCCTGATTTACCTTCCTTCATAGTCCTAGAAGTTGTAGGTGCTGCACCCTAAGACAGATTTGGCTCTCAGTCTGTGATGGGTTATGAACTAAGCTTTCAGAAGGTATCTAAACAGTGAGTGCAGAGGGATATAGGAAGAAAGAACCTGCTTTTCTAGAACAGACCACGCTGCACAGTCAAACAAGCAGGATTCTATGCAAACAATTCCCATGTTATATTTTGAGCAATCATAGGCCCAGTTGATATGAATTAGCATTTTTGAAGAGAAAGTTTATTCTAAGCAAAAAAAAATTCACTTAAATAGAACTTTGTGATTTCATGTATGAAGGCTGGAAAAAGTGCACAGCAAGTGGATACAGAGGGGTAATTTTAGTGATGATAATGTTGTGAAAACTCACCCTGAACTAAAAACCTTACAAAGCAGCATCTCTTGCTTTTCAGAGCTACTTGCAGGGCAATGGACAGTAGTACTCAGTACCTACAGGAATGCCAAGCTAGGGGGACTGTCATGATCTCAAGGTGCCAAGCAGCAAGTGTCAAGTTTAGAGGGACCCCAGGACACCTACTCATCTGCCAGGACATACTGCAGGCCATAGAGCATCCACCTTTGCAGCAAACTCAGAGCTTATGATGATAAACCAAGATTTACCCACAGGAAGAGATCAGGAGAGATCAGGGACATCACTGGCTCTCCAATGGGCAAATTGATGTGATATTGCAAAAATTAAGAAAAATTAGTTTTGAATGGACCAACAAAGCAGACCAGGTTCATGTTGACAGAGTAAACACAAAAAGCCCTCAGTTGTCCTTCTGTCTAGACCAAGTTTCGCTGAAGTGAATCCCCAGCAGCAGCAGTGCAGGTTACCACCACCCTTGTTCATCAGCTACCGTCTTGGGTAAAACCAAGGAGACGTGTCCTTCCCAGCACCCCAGAGAGCTTGAAACAAAAGGAATGACAGTACAAAGCACAACGTTAGCAGAGGAACCCAGTACCTCTTCAAAACTCCTTTGGATTTAGTTTGCTGCACCCAAGGCCTCACAACACATCATTTTCATCCCTTTACTCCACGAATTCCTCCCTTCACTTATTCTGCCCCTCACATGGGGCCATGATACTTCGTCTTAAAACAAACCCAAGCCCTCCACTTCTCTGACTGAAGAAGCTCTTCACAACTTGCCTCTTCGGATATCTAGAAACTGTCTTCTGTTTTAAAGTGTAAATTTATCCTAACCTATATATAAACATTCCATCCCGAGTTAATATTATCCTTCAGATCAAAGAGCTCTTTCCTCTTTTCAGCATTTACCACCCAACATATTTATTAGAAGTTATTACATCTCCTCTAACCTTTCTTCGACCTGGCTAAATGAGCTAAGCTCATCAGAGGAAATGCTGTAATTATTTCAAAATGCAATTACCAGTTCTGCTAACAAGAGAGAATAGAGAGAATACAAAGTCAGGGGACTTCAGTAGTAACAATTACAATGTGAAGGTACCTGCCTTAGAGGGTTTAGCTGGAGACAATCATTAATTTCCCAAATACACATTTCCCTATGAAACACAGCAATGAATAAGTCTCCAACTAAAGATAAGGATAATTCACTTTACACTCCACAGTATGAAACCCGTCCAGCATCCAGCCAGCCTCCAGCTGGAACAGCTCTTGTCACGTCCTCTGGCCTTTGCCAGCGTGGTCTCAGGAAATGCCTCCAGCCACGGCACAGACAGCCACTGCATTATCTGTAGTGGGGGGCAGAGGACTGACTGTGCTGAGGAGCAGTGCTTCACACGTTAGTAGTGAATTTGCTTTCCACTGACATAGACTGCCAAACCTACTTGGCTCCATGTCAAATTGAGTCTCTTTTCACCCATTTAAAAAAAAAAAAAACAACAAAACAACAACAATAAAATTATTTCTTTATCCAAGTTGTGATTTTAGACATTTATGTTCTTACTTTGGTATGTCAGAGGTTGAATGGCAGCTAAAGATGAACGGGGAAATCTGGCCTCACATTGGGGAAGGGCCCTGTCATTAAACCAGAAGCACTCAATATGTTAAACACTTAATTTCCAAGAAAGAACAGTAGAAAAAGAAGTCTCTGGTTTTAATTAGAGTCTTCTCCAAGAAGTCAGTGAGTGGACATGAAGCTGTGTTTGGGACATGGCACTGCTCACCAGTGCCTGGAAAGAGAGGGCCTGGGAGAGTACCCTTGAGGCACTTGTTCCCTTGTCCAAATTAGAGTCCTGCAGAGGTGAGGGGTACTTCATTAATACAAAACTACTCCAGCAAGAAGGATTAATCAGCTGTTGAACCCTCTACCCTCTCTATCTCACTGTACTTCAATCACGAGTCTTACAGCATCTCTATGTGTCCAAGAACTGTAGATAGATATGTAGATAGATATATAAAAGATATGTAGATAGATATATAAAAGATTGTCGTGCTTTAAGCTCAGTTGTCAATTAAGCACCATGCAGACACTCCCTTACCAGACCACACCCCAGCCCCACCCTGGTGGAACAGGAAGGAGAATCAAAAGTAAAAAAAAAAAAAAAAAGAAATTAAACCCAAGGGAAAAAACAAGTAATGCACAAGAAATTGCTCACCACCCACTAACTGATGCCAAACACATTCCCGAACTCTGACTGGCCTCCTTCCAGGTAACTTCCCCAGTTTATATACTGGGCTCTCCTGGCCATCCTCCACCCAGATCTCTTGTTCACCTGCTCTCTGCCAGGGCATGGGACACTGAAAAAGTCCTTTACTTAAGGTGAGCACTAATTAGCAACAACCCAAACATCACTGTGTCACTAGGATGATTCTCACACTGCATCGAAAACACAGCACAGCACCAGCTGCTAAGAAGAAATAAACTCTACCCTGACTGAAGCCAGGACAAAGTTACTTCTATAAATGATAGAGAAACTGCTTCCATTTGCATAGAGGAAGCAAAATGCCCTTGCCCTGCAGTCTGATACAGCTTGTAAAAGCTGTAGATTATTTCTCTTCCTCATCTGCATTTCATTTTTCCAAACTGTTACATTTTCATCCATGAGCAAAAACATGCTAATGGGATACTACAGTTCTTTCGTGGCAAACCACACAGTTTACATCCTGCAAGTGGCCTTATGGGTATTTGGCCCAGCCCCAGTTCATCTCAGAGAGGTTAGAAGAGAGGACACAGCTTACAGCACCTGGCAGAAATTGGAGGTGAACAAATGGCCCCAAGATTATGCTTGGGCTGTCTGCAGGAGGTGTTGAGACACTTGAATCATGCAAGAGCCTGGGACATCTCCACAGAGCTGCCTCACTGCTCCACTGCCTGCCCAGCCTGCACACCAGAAAAGGGAGATAGATGCTAGAAAATAAAGATGCGCACTGCCTGCGCTCATCTACTTGGCAAGTCCTTTTTCCATTGCTCAATCTGATTTAAGCCTGGTCTTTCCTAGCTTTCCAGAAAGCATGATTCTTTTAATTTATAGTAGCTGATCTACAAGAGAGATGCAGATATGCTCAGCAATAGTGGCTGTTCCAGTGCTGGAGCTGCTGAACACAGCTTTGGCGCCAGCCAGAGCTGAGGACACAAGTTTGCTCAGAACACACCGTGGAGAGTCTCCTGTATGGCATGACAATGAGCGGTGTTCGAGGCAGACTGCAAAGATGTGGCACCCATCCCCTTGGCGTCAACTGCCTCCTTCATTGCAACTTCAAAAGGAATCAGACATCCAAACAACTTCATTACTATCCTACCTGCTTCAGCCATGTAGTGACAGCTTTAATTAGGGTAGATAATGCCACAAGAATAAAATACTGACATAATGTAACGTCTCTTGGTGGTACATAAATGTCAAGACATTCATGGAAGACAAGTGTTGCAGCAAAACAAATGCCTGTATTTTCATTTACAGGGTGACGGATGAAGATGCAAATGTCACCACATGGCTGAAGGGTGCTGTGCAGATGAGTTGAGGTGGCTCATGGCAGCACACTGCCCAAGCTTCTGCACACCACTCCTCCTGGGGAGGGGTCACTTCGGGCAATGTGTACTAGAGCTGCTCAGGAGAACATGCCAGGACCAGGATTTGGTCACACATCATAGACTCACAGAGTAGTTTGGTTTGGAAGGGACCTCAAAGATCATGTAGTTCCAACCCCAAGTTACTCAGAGCCCCATCCAACGTGGTTTGAACACTTCCAGGGATGGGGCATCCACGGCTTCTCTGGGCAATCTGTTCCAGTGCCTCACCACCTTCATAGTGAAGAATTATTTCTTTCTAATATCTAATCTAAATTTACCCCATTCAGTTTAAAGCAATTCCCCTGTGTCCTGTTAATACATGCCCTTGTAAAATGTCCCTCTCCAGCTTTCTTATAGACCACTCCCATAGACACTGGAAGGTGCTTCAAGGTCTCCCCAGAGCCTTCTCTTCTCTAGGCTGAATGACCCCAACTCTCTCACCCTGTCTTCAGCTCGTATGTTGTGGGATTACATCCCTGCAGCTCTTTCCTCGCTGGATTAGTCCTGGCTCCAACTGATGTTATATATGTCTTGCCCATAAATCATTCATAAGCAAAAGAAAAACACAGGTCCTTGGAGGAAGAGATGGAGAGAGAGGGGCAGAGAGGACCCTTTTTCCTAAATCCTTCACACAGGATTTGGGCTCCAAGGCACATTGACAGTATAAGCAATAAATAGTAACAGGATATAACCTGAACACAGGATTTCAGTTTGAAGATGATATGACTTTAAATTAAATTAGCCTTTATGTTCCATTCAAATAATAATCTAATTTCACTGACATTTTCAGAAGTCTCCAACAATATACACAGCACAATTAATGCATTAAAAATTCAAATGGCAAGTCAAGGATGAGCTAATAAGTGAAGAACAGAAATTGTTCTCTAAAAGGGAATAACTCCTTGCTTCCTTTTGCCTCATTTTTACTGTTGGCTTTGGAGGATATTTTGCCTTTCAGTATTTCTAAACACGGACTCTGGTTTCATCAGCATGTGGAGCTCCAACCACTGAACATCACAAGGCTGCATGGTCATCAATGTGATCATGTGCAGCCTCCCTGACACAACAGGAGCAACCTGACTCTGCCAGACACAGCACACAAACACAGGCAAGAGTTTCACATGTGCCATTTAGTGTGTGGCTGAGGCTGGTTTTCCTCCCTTTCCCTCCCCTGAACAAGAACCCAACAGCAGTATGAAGGGCCAGCCAAGATCCTGCAGTTGGAAGAGCTTGCAATGTTATACAGCTCCCGAATCCCCAAGGAAATATCATAAAGGAGGAAAATATTATCTGCCTTTTCTTCAGTCACAAAGGGATTCACCTGGGAGAGGTGCTAGAACAGAGGAATATCCTCATGTGATGATGCCAAGAAAAGTGTTGATATATAACTTATAAAAAAGGCCACAAATCCACATTATTCAAAGCCAATTTCTCTGAAAAGCAGGGTTTTCATGTGCAGTCAGCTTTGGCAAAAAATCAATGATCAAAAATATCATTTGATGGTTGTTGTCTCAGAAATGACAGATGCAACCAGAAAACATTGTAATTTAGATATGTTAAGACTAGGTCTAGGAAAAAAATCAATCAAGCATTTTCTCGCTACACATTAATGACATCCTTTCCTTCAGCAAAAGATTTTTTCAGCAGTGCCACATACTGTGGGGAAACTACAATACATGAATTTATTTTCAAAGTAGGTGATTTAAAACAATATTAAAGCAAGACAGAGCCAAATTGTTAAATTTCTTTCTTCTGAAGGACTGGAGGCCAATTTTCCTCACTGTCAACATTTTAGTCTTTCATGTGTCCATTTTCTTAAGATTTTTTTTCTTTTTAAGTCAGATAAGCCTTTAGATAGGGTAATCTGATTTTTGCAGCTAATGCCACTCCAGAAGGCAAGTCTCTTTTGGCCCTTTCTCCTGTCTCTGTATGTCTTCTGCAGTGAGCACCCTCCCACAGCACCTGCCCATGAACATGCCTGTGAGCTGTGGGTGGGAGACAAAACAGTAGTTAATGGAAATAGTTTCTGTGCAGTTCATGTGCAAAGGCACACACCCTGCCACACGGGAATACAGCTCCAGTTCTGCCCACTTCCAAGAACCTGAGTTTGTCTGCAGACAGTTCTGTCACTTTCTACAGTAGAAATGTGCTTGTCAGGCTGATCACATCCCACCATAGGTGTGGGCAGGCCACATTTGGATATGGCTGTTGCTCCCTGAGGAGCACAGGATGTTGTGGAAAACTGGTAAACCCACTATGGAGTGAGTGAAGCCTTGAAAGAAAGGACCAGACTGCAGGGTGCAGTAAGGACCAAAGGGATTTTTGTGGGGTTTTTCTTTGGTTGTTTTTTTCTTTTAAACCCTTATTTCTATTCTGTCTCACTTGGAGGTTTTCCATCATTTTTTCAGTTTGCTGCACAAGGCCTGGGCTTCAAAGCCTTTTGGTGTCCTTGGCAAACGTGGAAAGGGAGAAGTCCTGCAGCTGCCCTCAGAGCTGCTGCTGGCTGGAGGCCCACCACAGCCAGAGGGATGGGGGGACAGATCCATAGACCATTCCACTTTCATCCAAAGGCAATATGAAGGAGCTTAAGGAATAGAAAGAATGCAAAAGCTTCTGAATGCTCATAATTTGTAATATTGCAGGATGGGTGAGGTGGAAAGAGGTCATCTTGCCTAAATTCCCTGCTCAATCAGGTCATCCAGAGCAGGTTGCTCAGAGCAGCATTCAGTCAAGTTTTGAACCTCCTCAGGGATGGAGAGTGCACATCCTCTCTGGGCTGCCCAAGGCATCAGCAGTGAGCTGATAGGCATGATATCACCGTCAAAAGTATTTCAACTTCACCTTTTCCAACATGTAACAACATAAAAAGTAGTTTATCTCTCTCAGGTCATGCTTATCACAGCTATAAAAGTCAGTTTCCACCAACATTAGATGTGTCCAATCAAATATATTTCCCACTAAATTAAGGCAAGAATCAGAGAATCATTTAGCTTGGAAAAGACCTTTTAGATAGAGTCCAGCTGTAAGAGACATGGACGAAAGAATCAAAAGAATTAGAAAGTCCTGGCTCCTGTCTGTGATCCATAATCCTCTTGCATGAAAATACTTCCAGCAGCAGTTCACCCCTGTGCCAGGCACCAGAACAAGCAGGGAAGGCTGCCTTTGCCTGCACAGGCCCTGCAGTGCCTGAGTAAACCACTGTGACCAGTTGGGATTCTACTTGGAGGTTTATTAGCACAAGCAGACTACATACACCACATCTTGTCTTATACTCAGGTTTGCCCTCTCAAAATATTAATGCCTCCATGAATTAGCTTACAATGAGAAACCAGCAAACACTCTAAATGGTACCAACCAGGGAGGACCAGCACTGCACCATGCCTTTCCACCCCAGGGGCAAGCAGCAACACTCAAGCACTGTCCCATTCCATTGCCTTGCTGGCAGTGTGCTTGGTGGCTGCAGCCTCCCTGTGCTCCAAACTAAATCTGTGCCTGCAGTGGACCAAAGCCTGTTGGCTTCCCCATAGCACCCTACCATCCCTGGTGCCAGGCAGAGCAGACCTGTGGGGAAACACTGGCTGAGATTTCACAGTTTGCTGCAGCAGCACTCCCCCAAATATTGGAAAGGCATCAAACACTGTTCCTGGCAGGTGCCTGCTACTGTGGCACATACCCACCAGTCAGCCCAGCCCCCAGAGGAGCTGCTTGGACAGAGCAGTCTGGGAATTTTGCAGTCTTGATGTCAGTGCAGTGCCTGGGCATGGCCCTAACACCCAGTAAGTGCAAGGCCCTCCATCCATGAGTTTAGTTTTTCTCTTTTCCTTGTTTTTTTCACATGCAGGGGAAGGGATGCTTGCAGGAAGCACAACAGGTGTCTTCCTACACCTCTCCCTGGGGCCATTCCAACCACAGCAGCCCTGCTGCACCCACTCAGTGTCATCACTATCCTTATACTATCTAATACAGCTGATCTGCTTGGAATCCCCTTTGGTGTTCATACGTTTCACTAACAACTGTCTAAATTCCTGGGTGCACCTGTGAGCCCCTCTGGGTGCACACCAGGGGACAGCATGGCCTCCTTGGTGTTTCACCACTCACCCCTGATATTCCAGGGATATTTTAATTCAGTGGTTTTTTACAAGGCTGGGGGGGGGAGTAAGGGAAGGGGAGGGGGTGGGAAATGAGAGACACAAAGAAACAAAAGATACGGAAAGGATTTATGTCCATGCTTTTGAGTATGGACAAGGCAGTACCTAACACTCAGGTTATTCATGTACCTGTCCTGCCTCCTGTTCCCCTGAGATGTTCTAAAGCATAGCTTTGAAGAAGGTTGTTTGGACATATTAAAATAAGGGGAGCACCTGCCCAGTCCCTCCTGTCCTACACATCCAACAATTATAGTCTGGCATCCAAAGCCAGGCTTGAGTTCCCCTAGGATCCAAAAATGATGGTTTCAGCTTCCACATTTGCACACCTGGTGCTACAACAGTCTCTTACTTTGCAGTAAACTCATCTTGTGAATCTATATGAGCCCATATATCTGTGAAGAAAAATCAATTCTTTTTCTTACATCTGCAGATATGCAACACCACAGCTTTAGCTTGCTTCTTCTAGAAACATTTCCAAGTATGTGAAAAGAGTGAAATTACAGGTAACCCTTCTGACTGCTGGCTTTTATGAACCAAAAGTAGAAGAAATCACCCAATCGCCTAGAGGGAAATGAGGAGGCAGGATTTAAAGAAGAGGGACTGAAAATACATCACTTGGTCTTTGTTCTTAATTGCATAATGCACAGTTGAAGGGGAAACTTGTGTTGGAGCAAGTGGCAGGGAGGGGCAGCATGCAAATGCGTTAAAGCCCTGAAGTGGGGGTGAGTCTCCCTTAGGAAGCATTCAGTGAGAAGCAGCCAGTTACCATCTCCAGGTCCCTGAGAGTTTGCACCCTGTTGGCAGGATCAGTACACAGCTGTGGATCCAGAAGAAAGAGCAGGTGAAATTCAGCAGCGAAAACTGGAAGGCAGTGAAATCAACACAGCAAAATTAGCCCAGTGTGTCAGGAGATCACTTCAAGGTAGAAAGGGAGCAGTTAAGAAAGCTATGAATATTCCATAAAAATTGTATTCGTTCCTGTCAGCCATTGTTACAGCTGATACCATCCTACACATCACCAGTGCCTATGGGCTGAGATGACATTTTTTGTTCTCTGACTGTAACACGTATTACTGCAGTGTGAGATGCTGATAAGCTGTGTTGAACCCCATCTACCTTCACATGAGAAATCAGGAGAACTTTACACCCCATGGTGCCCATCAGCAGGCACATCCTTCCCAAATTTCAGGATTCCCCAAGTCTTAAATTGTGCTAACTTGATCTTGTGAAAGTGCACTAAGCTTCCTCACCTGGCAATAATGCTCACATTATTTCACTGATCCTGTGATATAAAGATTTTCCCTTACTCCAAGCACCACCCACAAATGAGGTATTCACAGGCACCAGTGTCTCCTCAGCCACCGACAGGTCCACTCTCCATCCTGGTGGTGGTTTCCAACAAAACAAATCAGTCTGTTTCTGTAAGCAGAGAGGTTGGCTCATGACACTGATATGTTAAGAGGTGGAGAAACATGAGTTTGGTGAACAAACAGAATATCTAGTGGACTCCAGTGGTCTCCTCATGCAATTGGGTTGGTAGTGAATTCCCAAGTCCTTTTGCATCAGTGTCAGGTGCTAATGACAGTGCTCCCAGGAAGGAAAAACCTAGTGAGAAAATCAGGTGTGTTAAAACAAGGCAAAAAACTACCTGTGGGGTGTTTCCTGGAGTTCATGCAACAAGATGATATTGACCCCTTTGGGTGTCATAAAACTATCCATCATCTTTAAACTTGACTTCAGAGTGCTCAGCCAGGACTTCAAACCTCTGAACACGCCACTTTTGAAAATGTTATACTGAGTGAGATGCACCCTTTGCAGAGAGGCCAGGCAAAGTAACAGTGTCTTAGGAGGGCCAGGGGCCAGCAGGGACCCTGAACAGTTTGTCTGTCCCACCACCTTGGCACACTGACCAGCATAGGCTGTCTGTCTGCAAAGCCCCTCTGTCCTTCTGCTCTTTAAGCTTCAAAGCTACTGAAGCTCTTTAGACTCAGATATTGAATCATTACTTTAAGAAAACCAAAAGGCTGGAGCTTTGTCAATATGGAAAGAAAATTTTAAAAAGCGTTTGTGCCCCTGCCTTGCAGAAGTTGATCAAAACCTCTCCAGCACTGGGGAGGGAGAACTTCAGCATTTCTTGCTCAAGTGTCTGCAACTTGAAAGCTGCTGTCTAGTCAGCCTGTGAAAAGAACTTTCCAGAGAATACCTAGAAGCTGCTTATTTTGTTTTGAAAATATATTAAAAATAAATGCTTCTGTTGCACCAAGAAGGAATGGCTTTTTATTCTGAAGTGGTTTGTTTTGTATTTCATTTAAACAAAATGTTCTAAATGATGGATTTGAAATTAATATTTACCTCATTTGGTAAAGGAAAGTTTGATGCTTTGGGCTTCATTTTCATTGTGCAATGAAAAAAAAAAGCAACATTTTGGGGCTTTCCCAGGAAAAGGAATATTGAATTTCAACCAGATGTGGTTAAAATCTCAATTGTTATAGTCTCAAGTATATGAATTGCAGAGCTTTGCCTGTATCTTTATGAACAATGATTTTTTTAATTCCATTTTTCCTGCAGTTAACAAAGATTAGTGAGCTAGGAGAAGAGGGTACGGAAGAGTGTAATTTGTTGCTTCTTAATGGTACAGATGTAAAACATTATCTAGATCCCTATTTACAGCTAATAGCAAGATAACATACCCGAGAGACAAATCATAGGCTCTGTAAAGTGCATGATAGCTCCGAAACACAGCACCCCACAGCATTCAGCAAATAACAAAGGCTTGCAAAGGCATTATTAAGTTTATTGTTAGAGAGTAATGATGATGTGAATGGACACAGGACTATAAATAATATAATTTCATGAAAGGCTGCCAAGACAAAAAATTGAAACCAGCACCTTTGCAGCACAACCACAGAAGCAAACGGGGGTGAAGCCCTGCAGAGGATGATGGAGGAGGGTCTTGGACCAGCTGCTGTGGAAGCTGGTGGGAGGGTGCTCAACCATTCCAGTGACCCCTGCTAAAAGGAAAAAACATGGTCTGAAATGCCATTTGTTTGCCTTCAATTCTTCTTCCCAGGCTTTTGCCAGGGTTGCAGTTTCCCTGAAGGGGAATATTCCTTTGTTCCTGAAGTGTCTGCTGGACCGGTATGAGATGCCAGGGTGGAATGGCTCCAGGCATGCTGAGGTGGGTTGGTGGTACCCAAAACCAGGCAGCAGAGCTTCAGTAGGGCTGAAGCCTTTCAGCTTTGATAAGGGAAAAAAATCGTGATTTTTTTTTACATTTCCTGCTGAGAGCAGTCTCATTTGCCAGACTAGAGTACTTTCCTCTGGTGTTATTTTGTGGCAGAGCAGGAAACCGGCCTTGCTGATAATTCAGGAACATGAGCCTCTGCCCGTGTTTCATGCAGCACTTCCCTCTGGCCCCGCAATGCTCTACACAGTGTGATAAATCCCAAGAAATAGTCATGTAATATCCTCTTTTTCTTCCAGGGTTACTTCAAGACTCTCACTGCTAGCAACCTGGGAAATTGTCTTGAACAACAGTACCCTGTACATCTCTTGCCATAAACATCCAAGAAATGAGCCCGCTGTAGGGACATGGGTGAAGGCTGCACTGTCCCTTGTGACTGTTCTCTTGGAGAAGATTTAACCTGAAAAGAGTTGTTGCATTGGAATACACTGTTATTTGCCAGACTTATCACCCTGGGAGAGTTACTGTATAGTTAAATATGAAAACAGCATTTAATAGGGGGATTATACAGATGGTCAAACCTACTTTACACTCATTAGGAGCTGAAGTGAAGTTTAAGGGGAAGGATGAACTTTTAATGATGCTGTCAGATGGCAGGTAAAGAAAATAACTTTTCTGGTAAGAGGAAAATTATCACTATTGGCCAAAAGTTTCTGCTTAAAACAAGTTTCACAGGACTTTTTCCAGCCATGGGTATGGGCAAGGAATAAACTGTTTACCTACTTGCTGTCTCCCTTTTCCCTCATTTTAAGTGGCCACAGGATTTTCAGGCACTATGGCTCATACATAATATGATGCAATATTACTTTTCTGGGACTGGCAACAAGAGAGTGACTTGGCCAAAGAGATTTTAAATTATTCTTAAACTGCAGCATTTCTATCCCCATGCCACTTAGCATCACTGTAACATTTGCCTGCCATCTTCTACCCCTTTATCTTACTACTCATACAGATGTACACATGCTGAGGATCCTGTTAGGATCTGTGGAAGAAAAGGTATGAAAAAAAATTAAAATATCTCTTGTTACAAGACAAAATTTGTTTTCCCTCACACAGCGCAAAGGGTGAGAAATATTGTGTTGGTACATGACTGAGAGAGAAGGAAAACAGCGGAAGAATGATGTGGGACAGCCAATCCTGCCTGTGATTTTTGGAGGCTCTCAGCTGCAAGGATTTTTTTTTGTTTACTGGGATTAACGAATAGCTCTGCAATCTTACTCTGAACCACTCAAATAGCAGACAGAGTTCTCTTCTTTGAATAATATCTCAGCCACAGCTCCACATCGTGCTTAAAGACCTCCATTGTTTTGTGATGCCTTAAAAATTAGTAACAGCAAAAAAACTGGCAGGAGGTGCTGGTGGGGGTTGTCTGGCTCCCTGCCACCAAGAGCCTCACAGCTAGGGCAGTGACAACACCCCCCGGCTCACACCACCCCAGCAAATCATGCTTTGGGGAGAAATTAATGCTCATTTTAGACCACCACTTTAAATCACCTAAAGAGAACATAGCAGCTTTCCTCCTCTGCAGTCCTGGGCTTTTGTGGCAGAAACAAGTAAAGAACTGACCTTTCATCATTTCAGCACATTTGGATATTACCCCTCTGTGGATGAGGATGTGCTGGGTGCACTATTTCCAGCTGTCTTTGCAGCCCCACCATCATTCCTCTGGGTGATTGCACAGAGCCTGAGCACAGGACACTGACCTCCTTCTGCCGTAATGCAGGTAACCACATTACCCAGCACGGATGACAGTGCTGATTTATTCAGCAAACACAGTTATAATTTTTCATTTTCCACCCTAAAGGTTCACTGTAAGACTCCAGCTGTATTTGTTTTTATTATTGAAGGCTTCGCCTACGAATAGGGGTGGTGAAATTAGAGCTTGCTTCATCTTCTCTGGTGCCCAGTAATTATAAAGGTGAATGGCTGCTGCTGGGTTTCATTTGCCAAAGTTCTTTTAAACTGTGAAGCACCGTGTGAATGTGCAAAGTTTGGAGTGGTAAGTGGCAAAAAAGTCACGGGAAAGCCCTTCTCTTCTTGCTCTCTTTCTTTACTGGATTTTTACAGAACCTCTCAAATTAAATACAGTTTTTAGATTTCAGATTATGTTAGGTTATTTCTAGAGTTTAGTGCAACCCTTCTCAATATTTGAAAGCAACATGCTTAAAACATTTACTGTGTACTCAGTGATGGAAGTCCACACCTGGGAGCAGTAATTCTGGGATCCTTAGGCCACAAGCTCACTAAATTAATACATGTTTAGAAGTTAATGCTTAACTAGCTAAATTTGCTCTGGGCAACCTCCAAATACATTTTCCCCATGCCCCAGCTGGAGTATCATGCTGTACATATTGACATATTGTCTGGTACTAAGAACTGGTCTCCCTTTGGGTTAAAATTGTCAGGTACTGACAAAATTTGTCATGTCAGGAGAGCTGTTCTGTGTACGATAGCCTTCATATCTGCACATCCAAGCCAGGGTTTAGGACTAACCATCCCTGGAAAAAGATGCAAAATCTCTGCAGAACAGGCTGAAGTATCTCCCCTTGTCAGGCAGCTCTACCTAGCATCCATCAGACTCAGAGATGGGGATTAGCAGTCATGGGGAGACTGTCAGACCAGCAGCAGCATTGCATGGCACTTCCCAGCTTTCCCGCCCCACCATCCCCTGGACAGCAGTGTGTCCTGCACACACTGCAAACAGATTTCCTGGCAGTTGTCAGGTCCCGCCTGGACATGTTCTGCTGGAGCCAAAAAGCCCTCTCAGGTCAGGATGCTTGTCGGCCTTCCTCGGGCCTTTGCCTCTAACCTCATGCTCCTCAAGGTGTCCCTGGAGGTCCCCAATCATTTAGATCTGATTAAAGATATACTTAAACAATGTGTGCTCTTGTAGAGATCACCCAAAAGAGGATTTTGCTGCCCCAGGACCAGTAGTGCCATGACACAATGCTGCTGCTCCCTGGTCCCTCTATCCCTTCCATCTCCACTGTGAAAATAATCTGCTGCACAATTAAAGTCCCTGTGGAGAAAAGGTCTCAGGTTGATGCCTTCCCAGAGGGGCTGTTTAGCAAATGGCCAGACAGCTTGTTAGGTAGAGATATACATAGGGGTGATTTGTATAATTAATTGCCACTCATGACCTGTCCACTTTTGAAGTGAAACTATTGGTGATCATTCCCATCTCAGTTTCTCTGTGGCAATACAGATTACCTCAGGTTATCCCCATTACAGGATGGAGATTTTTTTCAGACTGTATGAGTTTTGCAACTCCAGACCCAAAGTGGTCTGAGGCTTTCTTTGTAACTATCACTCCACTGGCATACCAGCAATGACTTTCCTGCACAACTAAGGGAAAGTACTTTGGAAATTATGAATTGGCTTTTGCGAGGCTGTGGTTTATTTTATATTGATCTGCAGCCTCTTCTCCTCACTGCAGCAGTTAACATGTCCTAAAAATGCTGAATTGCTCTTAATGAGAACATGGTTATGCTGCTGCAGACTAATTTCACCATCCTTCAGTTTTATAGCTAGCAGATTTATGTAGTTGGCTTTTTTTTCTTTTTCTTTTTCCAGGCTGAAGGTTGTCTGAAGAAGAGTCTGAAAATGTAAGTATTAATAAATACACCAGCAGAAAATCAGCAATACCAGCTTGTAATCCTGAAGAAGTATTAGCAAGACCATGAGAAGCATCCCTTGATGGACCTGCCTTGATGGACCTGCCAGCAGTTCTGCCAGGCAGGGCAGAAAAGTGGTTTTGTACCATTTCAGTCCCAGATCTCAGCCCTGCCTCCTCCTCCAACCAAGTCCTGAGCCATTCTCAGCCAAGCCAGACAGATGTGGAGCTACAGCCCTGTCCCCTAACGCTGTATAAGCACAGCCCATACGATGAGCATCCAGGGTCTGAGGAGAACCTTGCCCAAGCCTGGTGTCTTCCTCCTTGCCCCAGTGGGCATTGCAGCCAGGAGAATGCCCAGGGCTTGGGTAGCCAAGCCTCTAGCTCTTCGCTCAGATGCATCCACTTCACAGGAGTTCATTATTTTAATTTTTCAAACAGAGCTTCCACGTGATCTCCAAGACTAAATAAAATGAAAAACAAAGAGAAGAACATATCATGCATCTATTTATTTTAATTTTTTTTTTGGCAGGAGATGCATGAGTAACAGGCCAGCAAGCCAGAGGTGCTGATGCTCAGCAGTAGCTCTGTAAGACCATTCCCCAGCACCGTCTCTGCCCATGCTGTCCACTCTGCTCCTCTGGTCTTGCTTCCCCCACTGGCTCTGCGGAACAAACACACATTTCTACTTGCACTCCTTCATACCAGAATAAGCCCAGGCAAGCAGGAAAACTGATGAAATTTGAGCAGTCTGCCTTGGGCAGAGGGAGCTACTCTTTTAGGATTAGCACGGTGCCAGAAAGAGAAAAGCACAGGTGCTTTTACTGGTGCAGGGTTTTATTGGGACAAATCCAAAAAGGAAGTAGACAGAAATAACTGGAATGCCAGTGTGTCTGATTATTGCTTTGAAGTTTGTATTTTTAGGAATATTTATTGGACAAGACAGCTTTGTCAGTGACAGTTTTGCACAGCTTGCCTTATTTTTGGACAAATTTGAGTGCAAGTGTTAATTGCTCATACAGCCAGATTTTCCAAAGGGGCGAGGGAAGCACGATTTTGCAGGATATGGGCATCAGATCCAATTCATACTCTTTATTCACTCACTGCCTAGACAGAAGAGATTAAATTTGTCCTAGAATTAATATATACTTCAGGTAGTACTAAGATGCTGCTTCTGTGGTTTGCCTTTGTTTTTTGGGTGTAACAGATAAGTTTGCTTTTCACATTGATTTTGTTCAGTTTATGCAAACTAATTCTCCTCCTGGATGCAATCCCTGCTCTTTTTGAAACATTTTTCCTGCACTTACAGATTTCACTTCCTTTTTCTACCTATGTATTATGTACTATTCAGCAACAGAATCAAAGGAATATTTAGGAACTTATCCAAACAAAGTAACTGACACAGTGTCATGGTTTGAGATCCCCAAACTTCTAATTCCCTAGTCTAAGCCCCCTTCCACATCTCAACCTAATGTGAGATGGGTTTTCCAGATAAAACACGAGATTCAGAATGGAGGAAAGGGAATATATTACAATGACTGTACAAATAAATATTATAATACATTATACACACGATCACAACTATCTCTACCATGACATAAGTATTTACAATGGATCAGATCTCTTCTCCCCTCCAAATAAAAGTTCAGGAAGGAAGAAGGACAGATCCCTTCTAGTCTCTACTCTGAGCAGCAGTATCTTCTAAGGCAACAGTCATCTGTCCTCTTCACATGCATGCAGCTGATAGCTGGATTTCTTCTCAATACACACAAGGGGGTCTCCAAGCCCCTTGGCCCGTTGTCTCCAAACGAAGGGTCTTCAAGACACAAGGGGGTCTCCTTTCACCCCTCTTGGCTCTCCTTCAACTCCAAGCAAAGGTCTCACCTGTGGACTGCCAGTAGGGACAAAACTCACAGGCATATCACGAGATGCAGGGGCATCTTCGTGAAAGTCCCTTCCTCAGGGGGGTTCACCCCTGAGTCAGAACGTCTTGAGCAGCTTTCAGTTGAAAGCCTTTGCCTCAAGAGTTCTACCAGAGCTCCTGTGCTCTGTCTCAGGTTGCCACCTTGGCAGCAGTGGCGAGGGGGGGCGGGAAGGCCAAGGTCACCCCCCTCTGCATTCCTCTCCGTCCCGGTCCAGCTTCCCAGGATGCTCCGAGCTTCTCATCTCCTCTCTGCAGTGCATGTCACACTTCACCCCTCCCTTCTAGGAAGTGAGGGGTCTCCAAGGAGTCTGGGGAGTCTGGTTCAGTTCTTACCCCCAAAACTCTGTCTCTCT
>NW_016690284.1:2504231-2521091 GCF_001604755.1 Lepidothrix coronata
ACCGCTGCTGCTGCTCACAGTGAAAAAAACTTTCTCAACTCTCAACAGCAGGCACCTAGCCCAGCTTTATGCTGTTCCAGGTCCCCGCAGGCCCCCACTGAGGGCTGGGGGGCCAAAGCCCCCCAGGGGGCTTCTACCCTCTGCTCCTCGTGGCCTCAGAACATGGCTACCACTTCTACAACCCAACTACAACTAACCTTCTCTTCTGTTTGCTTGTGGTATGTTTACATTTTGCAGGAGCGCCCATTGGACAAAACTTCAAAACTTCCAGGGGTCACCACCCCCTGGGGTTTTACCATTTTCTTAGCTTCAGGGGGAAAACCTGGTTCAAACCACTACAACACTGGCACCTGCAAGAGAATTTGATTCATTTACGCAGTCTAATCTTAAAAGGAAAAATCCCACTTTGTACTGTGTCGAGGTGGCATGGACTTCTTCCATGCTCTCACTTCTTCTAAATATGTACATATACATGTGAACCAGGCTCAGCAAGTTTTCACATCACAAACACAATAGTTACTTTTAACTTTTCCTGGAGCCTCAAAATCTGATGTTATGTAAATATATAGAGAAAACTAATTTCTTCCCCACCCTGGCATTTCCAAAGTTCTTCCCTTAAAGCTGCCACATATCCTGTGGTGTAGGTATATCCAGAGCTGACCTCTGGTGTACAGCAGCAGATGGATGTGGGGAGAAGAGGGGCTCAGAGTACTGCTGTGCACCACAGAAATTATGCCCTTGTTGTGTTGTCTCCCAGGTACTTGTGACCCTCAAACTTCCTCACTGGTGGGGCAGGATGAGAAAAGGCCTTGTCTCTGTGCAATCACTACTCAGTAATAAGGGAGATATCCCCATGTTAGCAACACTGTTTAGCACAAATGCAAAGCACAGCCCCATACGAGCTACTGTAAAGAAAATTAACTCTATCCTGGCCCAAACCAGCACAACAGACAACAACAGAACTTACACAAGATACCACAAAACTGCTCAGATATGCCTGTAAACAAATTGCTCGTCTTGTCAGAGGAAAACTCAACCTTCCACATTTGTGTGATTGGATTTCAGAGCTGCAAGACTGGTGTTTCATCTCAGTGGTTTTGGCACTTACCTCGTAGCCCCCTTCACAGGGATGAGAGACTGTTGGATTTTGACCACACATATAAATTACTGAAGTGTTTCATTTCAGAGCAAATCATCAGGGGTTTTTTATGACACTAAACATTTTTCTTCACATTTATCAACCTGTTCTCTGATGATACTGAAGAGAAAATGATTCTATGACATATTTACTCATGACCTTATGACAGGTATGGAAGGATAACCCCACTATCCACAGACAAGCATTTTCATCCCTTTGCAATCATGTACTTTATTATCCACTAGGTGGTTAATGGAATTTGTCTTCATGTGTCATCTAGTACTATTTTCAGAGAGCAGCCACACGCTAACATCAGTGATTAACATCTCAAATGCGATCAGTTCTACAGCAGTTTTAATCAAAAGGTAAAAAAAATCACTTCTCTAAGGACTACATATGCAGTCCATTATTTAACTTGATTGAAAAACAAGTCATTTTGAAAATGAATGTGATAATTATGCTTGAGATTGACCCAACAGATGCATCAGCCAGAAGAGAGAACGTGGAGAATCCAGCTGTTAGCTGAGTTTCGAGCTTCATTATTTCTGTTTATCAAACCCATCCACATTCAACCAAGACCTTGATGTTTTGGCATGTGCTGAGGTGTGACATGCTGGTGTGAACATGAGTTAATCTCTTACTGCTCCTAATAGCAGAATAGAACACCATGAGAAATAGTACCAATAGACAAAACCTGAGATTTTACATCTTTACTTTATTGATTGTTTTGCAAATACAAGAAGGACTTTGATGTTTAACTTGCAGAGTTTACAGTACAACTACATTTTCTAGAATATTTCCTTTTTCTTTTTTTTTGCATTTTCATGGAAAAAAATCAATAAAATATAAAGTGAAATAAGTCCAACGTGATAATACAGTAGAATCATCATCTTCTTCAGGACAAAGAGTATCAACTTGTCCCATGAAGTGCTGTCAAGCAGGGAATGATTTCAGTGATGTCCCAATAAACCTTCATCCCTGCAACACCAATCATTGCAACTACTGCTCAGAGTATACCTTACCTATGAACCACATCTGCGTCCACAGAGAGGGAAATGCTTAGGAGTGCTTTAATTTCTAATCCTGTTTGACAAGTGAGTTAAAAAAGTGGATTCAGAGCTTGTCGCAATTAGCTTGTGCGGACAGATGACATTTTCATAACAATACCAATATTCTACCACATTTATTGTCCTCAAGATAAAAAAATTCCTGTGTGACATCCGTACCTTGTTTCCTGTTGCTACAGCATCGCTGCTATATATGGAGAGAGCCTGTTCTCCTTTTATCCCCAATTTTCAGCACCATATACTTCTTCTCTCTTGCATTAACACTGATACAAATAAGACACAGAGCTCAAATGTACAGCATGTTCAACAGTCTACAAGTACTCTTGCACACTCTTGATCAAGTGTGATCCCCAAGTTGAAGAGGAAAAGATAAACTCTTGCACAGATCTTAGCTTCTTATACCTCACAACATCCCTGTGAGGTAGGAAGAAAAACATCCCCTTTTTCAGCAACAGGACACAAGGCAGAGAACACAGCAGACATTCCACAAGGCAGTAAGTGGAGAACCAGAAAAGCTGAAAATCAGGAGTTCTTGGCTCCTGATTCTTTGATTCAGAAACCAAGGTATTAAACTCTCAGACATTACCAGGTCATTAGTCTTTTTATAGCCATATGTTAACGATAACAATGGCTTCTGTGCGTGTGCCAGCAAAGCATAGTTCTATGGCAGAAGCAGAGTACACCTGATCCTGCCCTCAGACACTTCTCCTGTACTTTACAAACGTAAGTAAATGTTCGCTATAATTAACTAATCAGTCCTACAACTAATGTAGCAATAGATCAACATTTCATGTATAGATTTCTTAAAGAACTTGTTCACATCTATTTAAATGTTTGTGTTCTTTGGTTTTTTGGGTTTTTTTTGTTGGGTTATTTTTTCCTTTTGGAGAAGTTAATAGTAACTCCCTTCTCCTGTATAATAGTTTTTATACTCCTCCCTGAAAACCAGCATCCATTCTGAGTACTGTCTATGAGAAGTCTGAGTGAAGATGAATGAAATCCCCTTCAGGGATGATACCTATCCCCTCAGAGTAGCTCTTCACCCATCTCTGGCCCTGAAGGAAAGGACAGGCACCTTCTGCTGTGTACAGCACCACAAGGGTCAGAATTGTCACTGAACTGTCTGTATGGATTGGAGAAGAGAACTCTGGGCTGCTCTACCCAAAAGCAAAACTGTTTATACCAAGCTAAAATAGTCAGATTTTATTATATACAGATTTTTAATCCGTAAAACCTCTGTAAGCAGAACTTCAGTCCACCTCTATAGCAACAAAAATGGCCAAACTTTTAAGAAAATAACTTGTTTGGAATGAGTAACACAGGGAATACATCTAAACAGAGAAAACATGACAATTAACATGCTGGGTTAAGGAATACTGGAGCACTCTGATAAATGTAGGTTCAAGTCTTCAATGCAAATTACCTATTGACCAAATCACTGGTATATGTTAATCATGACATCAGCACTAGTCTTTGTACAACATAAGTCTTTCCCATGGGCTCAGCATCAGGTCTTTCCTACAGGTTCAGGCTGTACAAGAGCCTACCACCCATTAGCAGCCACAAGTTCAACTCATACAGCTTATACTACTGGAGCACTTTTGTACTGGCATAATGGTGTTTACAAAGGCATTTTGTTTATTTCTTTCTAGGATGAAGGATAACCTGTTACGGTATTGACAAGAGTTTGTCAAAGAATTGTTTAGGGTAAGTGCAACTATACAAAATAGTATCTCCAATCAAAACAGTTTTACTGCTATAAAACCTGTGTGTGGATCAAGGCAAGTTCTGTAGCTGTTCCATGAAAAAGAAGGATTTCTTAATTTAGAATGGAAATAAAACAGTACAAAGGTTAGTACAGGAGCTAAATGTCACAAGATTTTCCTATCTGATTCCCGAGACCTGTTTTATATTCCTTCCACAACTCACATGGATTATGGTGAATCCTTCATTCAGCCAGTATTAGAATGCCCTTCTATATCATGTCCCAACACTGCTTATTACATGTATGATAGGCATTATGTACACTTCGTGTATCTACATTTTACATGCTTTTCAGTCACTTAATATGTTCCAGTCCTGATGTCACACATTATATCAGGAATTATTTCAACTGAAGTGTTTTAAGTGCTCCTACTTATACAAATGACAGAAATGACAGAAACCATTATGCTCGGAGAAAACACTATATTTTAGTAAATGTTGATTTCCAGTCAGTTCATGCTCTGTATAATAAAGACATATTGTGCTGATTTGGTATGTGAGATTCAATGCTGTCATGTCACCTATTTGCAAAAATAACAAAATATAAAAATAATTTTGTAATTAACAACAGGGAAAAAAAAACCTTCGTCAAACAGCAGAACAACTCTGAGATAATGTTTTTTCATTTTGATTGTCTTATGGCATTTATTCTAGTTATTATAAGTTTGGGTTACAAATTCTTTAGATTTTTCTGATGCCTTGATTGGGAAGTGGTGCAGATTTAATGCTTTTAATCTTAACTATCCATATTCTCTTCTTAAGAATCTTCAAGGTGTCCACAACCTTCTCTTCCCCTGTTTCTCTGTGTAACACTGGAAGGACAGACCTCACTCCAGAAACAATATTCATTTGCCTTTGACTGGTATCTGGGGAGAAGCACTATATCTGGAGAGTAAGAGTAGTTAACGTGGGAAATTGTGCAGCTACCAGTTGTCTGCACGGGGATGGAGCCTTTTTAATCTTCCTCCTTCACACCAGCCCCATTCTAGTTTGTATGATCGAAATATAAAGGGTCACAGTTGGACTTTGGGAAGTGTAGGCTTCCTAATACCAAAAGATGCACACCGTGGAAGCAGCAGATACATTTAGGTCCCAGTTATTTCCACCAGTGTAAATAGTTTTATCACAGACTGATTAAAAGGCTCAGGAAAAGGAAAGTTCACATTCCTGATGTCTCTCTACAGATACGTACACTTGTTATAGATGACTCCAGAAAAAAACCCCACACCTTTACAGGAGAACGGACATGATAAGTGCCGCAGTTCCAGAGCAACAGATATCAGGATACACAGAGGCAATCATAAGTTTTGCATGGTTGTTTTCTAATTCTGTGTAAAAAACATAGTATTTGGCAGACAGATTACAAGGCTTTTTTTTTTTTTTTACAATCGTCATTAACATTTTAGTATAATAGGATTCAAAACTTAGGGAATATATTCACCCTTCCATTAAAATTGGTAATGTTATGAAAGCAGAATACAATTTAGGCTTATAGTCAAAGCCTGAGCTTAACTATCTATCTGGAAACTACTTACAAAGCCCTTAAAAAATAAGAAAAGGAAAAAAAAAGTAGAACTGCAAAACAGTCACCGATTTCTCCCACTTGGAAACAAGCCTTCTGAGAAGTTAAGCCCAGTCTGTATTTCGCATTTAAATCTGCCTCATTGGTATTAATTTCGGCGAAACCTGGCAGAAAGGAGGGAAAAAAACACAGCAGTTGGCACACAGATAAGATATAGCAGCACAACCCACCATTCACTTCCACCTCTACCAACTATGTACCATTGAAGACTACAGACACTGTATTTATTTAAATTGAAGTATGTCCAGTATTTCAGAGATAAACACTCCCATAACTAAATTTTCTGATGCAAGAATACAACTGATGTGTAGTATCAGCACCTAGCCTCCCAACTTCATTTATTTTGAGATGGGTTACTGATGTAAAAATGCAAGCAGATTAAACCTGGGCAGTTGAACCTGCACTTGCCTCCTGCAGAGTCTTACGTGGCTTTCAATGCCATGAACAGCAGTAGGAGAGTCCAATGCAGATGGACAATGCTTGATGATAATATAGTAGAATACTTCTAATTGTTCCTATTTTGTAAAATTTTCCTTCTTCCATTCACATTCAATTTTACTTGATTGATGATTGTATAGTATAATAATTTTAATTTTACTTTTTTTAAAGAACTTGCCTTTTTCTATTCACGTTAATTTTTGTGTGAGGACACATTTATGTATTCTAGTCTTTTAATTCCCTATACTCAAAAAATCAGTTAGTGATACTATAAATGTACAGTAAACCAAGAATAAAACACAGTAAGCCTAAACAGGAAGCTGGAGAAGGAAAGAATGTGTAAATAGGAACAATACAGAAAAGACCTTTCAGAGTATGAGTGGTTAACATTTGGTTGAACTCTGACTGCAGGTCCACAGAAATACCGTGACGAATAGGTCTCCACAGAAGATCCAAGCCCCTTTAATTATCTCCTGTTCCCAGCCCTATTTAAATAGGTGCCTCAGGATGAAGAGCAAAAATAACTCATGTGATCTTGCTTGTTCAGGATGAAAAACAGTTCCACGGACAATCTGTCTCCTAGTTGATTAATGTGTCCCATGGAAACCTCACCTAACCCATCTTTTTCAGTTAAAAGTACTAATGACGCCAACTCATGAAAGAATGATATAAGGGCCTTTTCAAGCATTAAAGCCTCTTTCTTTTAGAAGTACAGGGTTGTATTTTCTGTACCAGTTATTTCTGCTATCTTTCCTCCAGCCAGCATGTGTCATCATTTATTACCTTATGAGAGTAGCCACAGAGGAAAGCTTAGTTCATGAAGAATGTGTTTACGTATCAAATGCTAATGAAATGTTTTCAATGGATGGCAACCATTCATTGATTTTTTCAAAGTTGTGTGTGAACTAGGATAATAAAGAGATCTAATAGGTACAAGTGTAGAAGAGAAACCCCCTGAGTGCATCAGCATTCCTGGGTTAGTTCCAGAAATGTTTCAATGTTTCAGAGTGCAAGTTCTGATGTGCCTTGCGTAATTTAGGCCTATTTTTGCCTCCACCAGGGATGGTTCCATTGAGGTAAAGGTAAAAGCTGGAGGATGAAGATAGAACCACCAAGAACTGTATTCTGCAAATGACAAAAGGCAACTACTGGAGGAGATTACTCTTTTTCTAATGTTGCAGATTTCGGTGCCATCAAAACATCAAGTGTTTCACATCTGATGAGCATATTATGTTAAATGTAATGTCTGCCCATCTGATGCTAACAGCTGTCATTTGTGTGTATCACACTCTGCTTCACAAAGGGTCTGGGGCCCATGAGTGTGATGTGTCACAATGCCTGCTGAAGGTAATGGAGGTGACAAGAGCTCAGCAACACTCAGAACTGGACCCAAACTGGACCCAAATTCTTTGCTCTACATAACATGTGATTAAATAAGCAGAAAAATGCAAGTGTAACACAAGTTTGTGCTTAGAAAACAAGGAGTACTCAAATCTGAAATGCGGAAAGCCTCCCGAGTCCACTGCTTTAAATCCTAGTACTGCAGTCAATTCAGCGTCACGCTGTGCTAAGAGCACAGCATTTGGTAAGGACTGAAGGTCCTTAATGTAGACTGTTTCACAGTCTACAGAGTGGATACTTTCTTACAGCACCTCCTAAGCAACATTCTCATTATTATTTCCCCTATGGGAAGAACATCTTATCTTGGAAGCTTCAAAATACTTTGCTTATGTTGAACAGGTGTACAGGGAGAAGTTTGCCTGGGCAGCCCAGTACATGGCCTTTGAACTGGTAAGAAGACAGAGCCTCACAGATTCCATGCAATTCAAGCCTGTTGACTGACTGATTTCCAAACCCTAACTATACTTTTCAGCTACACAAACAGCTCTGTGCTCATTTAATTGTTTTTCTATGTAGCAAATGTTCTTTCAGGGCCTGATTCTGAATAATGCTGAGTCTTAATAAGTTGTTAACCTTGACCAGTGTGCAAAAGCAAGTTATTGATCCAAATGTAAAAAGAGACCCTAAAAAAAAAAGTTAGCATATTTGTTAGAAGTTGCTTACCCCATTAAATTAATAAAAGTTGTTTTTCTTATTAACTCCTATTTTGTATTTAATTTCAGATAAAATCAAAAAATTCCATCATCATATATATATATGTAATATGATACAAAAGTCACAAAAACACAACATCCATTTAAAAATCAAGTCAATCCTGCAACAGCCTCAAAAGAAAATGTTTCTCAAAGGAAAATGTAATTCCAGAAAGTAAAAAAAAAGTAAAAATATCCTGTACCATTTTGTACTCAATTGGACAGTCACTTTCTTTTTAAACATAAATAATTTATTTTTAAATATTCTTTTTAAACATTTCTATTTAAGCATCTGCCTTGACAGATGCTTTTCCTATTCTCCACACTATCTTTCAAGAACATTTTGTAAAACTGATGTTTTACATTAAGAAAAAAAAAAGGCAGGGAGAGGGGGGAGATTTTACACTTATCCTGATTATTTTTATAATGAAATACATCTGTAAAAGTATGTCCTATCATGGTTTCATCAATGGTATAAGCCAGTACAAGCCCAAACAGATTGCCTGCCAAGGTGATCTACATGCTAGGCTACAGCAAATCTGATTTAAGCATACAAGATAAGCCAACATTTTGTCTTCACAGCACAGTAAAATTGAGGGTGAATTGTTCATGTTTTATATGAGCCAGTCTATAATGAAGATTGTTAAGTTTAAATCATGTTTCCTTTGACATTTTGTTGTTGCAAATGTTCTTTAGGAAATGTTTTTCCAAGTAAGCAGGCTGTGAAAATGGGACTGTATAATCAAATGTGACACAAATAAGGCCATGCAGACTATGAAGTTCTCCTCTGCAAACAGGAGTAGTCTGCATGGGGTGAGGTAGTTATATACAAAGCTACAGCAACCCCTTAAAATCTCATTTCTAGTGAACCTACAGAGATATTTATTTTAGTTCAGATCATTCACTGCATCCACTGAAAAAAGCTGCCAGAAAAAGAGGTGAACTCTTTATTTTTCCCCAATTAGTTCTGTTTCAAACTAGGCAAATATGATCCTGCTTTTACTGTGGCAATACAGTATCACTAAAGCTCCTGTCACCCATACAAAACCAAGATGTCTCATTCAGTGAACATAAATAATCACAAGCACAAGACCTACTGTTGCAAGAAAGCCTGAGGCAGAGTCTTGAAACATGGAATAAAGGACCAAGAATGCTGCTTTCTGAATAAATGCCTATCACAATGCTCAAATCTTTATTTTCTGAGCTTCAAAACTAAGTGAAGGACATACCGTTGTTTGGTATAGATGAAAACTGGGCCATAAAGGGTCCAATATTATACAACAGTAACCCAGTCTTGCTGTCAAAGATTTCAACAGATTTGGTAAGGATTTCAATGAGAGGAGGACTTGGACACTGTGGTCTGGAAACGTGCTTTAGAGGAGGGGTGACAAAAAAAGGGAGGGAGGGAGGAAGGGAGGGAGGGAGAGAAGGAGGGAGAAAGGAAAGAATGAAGGAAGGAAGGAAGGAAAGAGCGAGCTAGTGTGCTTCCATGCCACAAGTTTAACAAACAAACCAGTGGTTCACGCTTTCCATCCGCAGTGCTGTAGAGATTTCAAGCACTTTTGTAATGACTGACCTTTATGTCACACTGACTCCTGTGCATACTTTGGCAGAGGTACACACTTTGCAAACATGCCTTAATTTGAAAGCATTTATGCAAGCCACCTGCTTTCAAGGAAAGTACCTGTAAATGCATAAGCCAAGCAGCATCTACATTTTTCATGCCCACAGGTGCTTTAGTGCAACTCATAATTTCATGCCTGACTACGGCAGCCTTGCGGAGCAGACTGTGCTCTCTGGACAACAAGGAAACTGTGCCTGTGGAGTGTCCCTTACTGATCCTAGTAAGACATATCCCAGGGATCCAGACAGTGGATTGCTCCAATACTTTTCATCAACTGCTAACTTCAGGCTACATTAAGTATTTGAAATTTATACCCCTCCTTTGTAACACTTCCAGAAAAGCAGCAAGGAACTTGCTGGGTGGTGCTTACTCTTTTCTTTGGACCTAACAGTCTTGCCCTATCACACCTGCTGCAAAGCTTTACCTCATAGCCCATCATTTTACGCTTCGCACTTCTCTCTCTGAATTTTTTGGTAGCTTTTGTCCTCATTGCCTTGAGCACAGGCTTCTGGCCTTTACTTTGGGAAAAACACATTTAATTGAATACATATATATTGGTCACCTGAACAAAAAAAAAGCCCCAGATCCTTCCAAACAAGCAGTTTTTTAAAAAATAAGGGCTAGTGTGTTCCGAAAACAGAGGTCCTTTCCTGTAGTTTACATCTATGCAAATGCTTACTAAACATCACGCCTTCAAATTCATTATGAAGTTACTCCCCAAATTAAATACAAAAGAACAAAACAAAGTGACTGATTGCAATAGTTACAAACCTACAAAGTTCATTTTTAATTTTAGATGCTAGCTGTTTGACAGATTGATCAGTGCAAGAAAAAGATGTCCTGACATTATCAAAGTTTTAAAAAATTGATAATTTTTTCCTAGATCAAAGTCAGAAGCTGAATAATTTCTTTTGCACACAGAATTGCTGAATATGGAAGTTTGCTTCCACTTTAAATTAAAAAATAATAATGACTTTACCTGGAAAATTAGTAACCTACCAAAGTGATTCTGTAGCAGCTTTCTGCACTCTGGAGTTGCAGACCAATTGTCTTTAATCAAAATTTTTTCTCAGATAAATTAAGCTATTTTCAGCAGCGAATAGCTCTTTATTTAAAATTTTCTAAAGAAAAACATACATTATCATATTTAGTTATCAGAAATGCTCTCTTACGGACACAGGAAATGAATGGAATTTCACAAGCTCATTGCTCTGAAAGTTTTACTTACTACCAACAGTATGCTCAAAGCCTTATTAAGAAACCCTTTCACATACTGAATGCTTTGCAGTCTTTCAGTTATGTTCTATTGCTCTGCCATGAAACTCTGCATAGAAGAAGAATACTTTGTTTCACTACTAAATTTTCCCCAACTATTTTTACAGCAGCATTTGCATAGTCATACTTGCTGTCTTTGCCAAAGGAGGGTTGAACTGCCCCAAAAGACTTCATGAAACAAAAGAAAAAAATTTGTGATGTTCATGCAGGGGAAGGCCATGAAGAAACTATATTATCAACCATACATGCATTCAGTTACACCCTAGTGTGCTACAGCTTTCCATTAATAATCCATTTTTGTGTTTGTAAATGAGACAAGAATAAATGTCAAAAGGCAGGGGCTTTCTGAATTAATGCAGAGCATAAGTTCCATTCACAGAAGACAAAGAGAGAGACAAAGAAAAGATATCAAGGGTAGAACAGTTCACTGACTGGCACTACTAACACAGAGTGGACACATGTCACTCCTGTTGAGAAGACTTACAACTCCACCTAAAGACAGCATGGAAACTTAGCAACATACACTTAGGTAAACTGACTTATACAGTGGAAAAACAAATATTCATCCACTTCTCCAAAATGATCAGCTCCCTCTTCAAAGCATAGAAGTTTCCTTTCCACTTGTCCTTTTAGTCATTTCTCCATCTCTCCTGTTTTTCCTAGCTTCTGATGCTTCTGACATAATCACACTAGATTAGCCTTAAATTACGTTTTTATTGTAAATCCCACAGGCAATCTATTCAGTCCTCACCTATAAAGAAGAAACTTACTTCATCTACAAGTCTTCATGTGATGAACACTTGTGGAGAATATTTGTTTTGACTCCAGACTAACTATATGGGTTTGTAAAATTACTTACTGCAAAGTCACAGCCAGTGCTTTTCTTGATATCATTCACTGTCAGTCCTTCCCAGATTTCTATGAGAGTCAATCCCTTCTTCTTGTCCACATCAAACACCGCCTACAAAGATCAAAAAGCACACAATTATTTTTTTTTATTACCAAAGCAGCAAACAGGGATGTAAATGGTAATATTGTACAAAGCGGTGTGCTGAAGTAGGTAGCATTCCCTCAGTAACAAAAGATGCCACTATCAACTGGTTTCACTTTTCTGACTGATCAATAAAATTTTCAGCTACATTTTTTTGAATCTGAAAGAATTTAAAATACTATATGTGTTAGTTTTGTGGGACAAATGTACAACTGTTTATCCCTGCAGGAAATGAGGACCACGCCTCCCACTCCCATTTGGTGAGAATGGGAAGTTCAAAGGAAAGGGCTGAAACATTCTTTGCTGCAAGACAATGCCCAGCAAGAGACCATGAAAGAAACAGGAAAAGTGAACATCTCCCTCATTTGTTTTATTTAATTTTAAGGCCAGTAGAGAGTACAGATCACCTTTGTCTCATTGTAAGTTTCTCCTACAGTTACTGCACACCCAGTGCAAATGCTAGTATTTTCAGAAGCTAGCAATGAACAACATTTCTTGCTGTATGTTCAATAGAAAGCCTGGGGGGAAATGGCTGAAGGAGCAAAGTTCCTGATGTCTTCATAAGATATGCAATCCAATTCTGAGACTTACAAGCACATCATATAAAAACACCTGTAAAACAATGTGCACTTTAATAGTGCCTACCAGAGGGAGATACACAGGTTGCAAGCTAGTTGCCAGGGAAACCATAAGGTTTAAAGTAATTTTCCTTAAAAATAAAAGTTCAGTACCAAAAGACCAGTGAAAATTGAACTTGAAATAAAAGTTTAGTCTTAAGCTCATCACAGAAGTGTACTGAAGACTAGCTGTCCTCTGGGCACATGAGACCACTTTATGGGACTAAAAAATGACAGCTCCTCTAAGTCTTAAAAGAGAAGCTGGTTATAAAGGAACATGCACACTAGGATGCTACTGTGGTAACAGAATTTGCAACATTATCTAAATGCTGTTGTACATTTGTGTCATCTCCCAGTAAAGCCACAAGATCTGGCAAGTGATGAATCTTAAGAGAAATTTTGCTTATTGTTTATTTTATATCAGTTTTTGTTCCCTCTCATTTTCTTTGTACCTTATATTTGTATGTGGCCAGTGAGTAGAGGACTGGAAAAAACTTCCATATTTTATTTTTCCTTACTTTGTGAAGAAAAGTCCTTTAAATGTAGCGATATACCACTGGAGAAAGCAAATTCTACATCAGCACCTTTGATGCATTCTACTTGGCATGATAGATGGCTCACAGAGGGACTACTTTAAGTCCTTAAAGATGTAAACACTGATAATAAAAGGAGTATGATTACAGCAAAAACCTTAAGTCACTTATCCTTTGCTGAAAAGATCCACTAATGTACTTTGAGAAGCAGCAATATCAGATGCTCATATATACTTGCACAGGAGAATAAATTGCTTCACTAACGGAATCAAGTAAGAACAAAAGACTTAAAGCTCTGCTACAGGTACAGGTATATGTGAAACAGTCTGTAGTACACAGCGAGAAAGATGCCGATTGCCTAATTTATATGTGCTCTGCTGGGGGAAAACAAAAAAAAATCAACAAACAAACAAACAAAAGCAACAAAAAACTCCCCCCCCCAAAAAAAAACAAACCAAAAGCAAAACAAAACAAAAAGAAGAAAAACACAAAACAAACAAACAAAAAACACAAAAAAACCCCACAAGCAAACAAACAAAAAACCCCCCAAACAAACAAACCCCCCAGGGAAAAAAAACAAAACCAACCAAACAAACAAACAAACAAACCCCAAAAACCAAACACACCCCCCCCCAAAAATAATAAAACAACCAAAAAACCCCAAGCTGTGATTACAGCTGTACTTTAAGATTTGCATCTCACAGCAAATTTTCAGGAATACTTTGGGAAAAACAAAGAGATACACACTTTTCATGCCTGTCATACACGGCATCTTTGTTCTGAAAGTGTCTAAGTGTACAGTTCAGCATGCAACATGTCATAGCTTTAAAAGGAAAAATATGAGCCCCAAGACCTTTGGACGTGAGCTCCAAGGGTGTCTTTTCCCTCCAGTGGCAACAGATACTAAACATATTCTTCATTTTTACTAAGCTTTACTACTTTCATTTTGGATGGAGGAGGAATTTGTTAGCAAGGATTCAAGAAAAGTACTTTACCTTCTCTGTAATGATGCGGTCAACACACTGTTTCCCAGTAAGTGGTAAGCTGCATTTTTCCAAGATTTTATGGACATTGCCCTGTGTTTAATAATATAGAGACAAACAAAAATTTTCAAAAACAACACAACTTACTCAGAATTCAAATACATACACGAAAATCACAGCTGTAGTCATTCTGTGTTATTGAAACATTCAATATATTCAGAACACTCTTCAAATTCACTCCTATGGCAGACTACATCTCTGGCAATTTGGGACAGTTATTACTTAAATCCTACATAGAGGAAGATGACCAATAAGAATCTTACTGTACCACTGAGTGGACTCCTAAGTTTAGAAGTTCTGCATACTGCTGCTTAATAATCTGCCCTTCCTGCTGCAATGTGAGGACAAGAAATACATGGGACCTCACTGATGACACGTGAAAGAAAAAAATTAGGGAACAACATTATGGGAAACATATTTCTCTGTCTTATACATTATCACAAACAATATGTGCAGAATCAGCCATATACAGAGGCACCTCAAACCCCCAGGGCTCAAACGCAAAGTTATGCTTTGCAAATAGTAAATACAGTTTCTTTACCCACACTGAATTCCCATTCCCTCTATCTCTCCAGGAAAGTCCAAAAGCAGACTGAGAGATGAGTGCAATATGCTCATCCTCAAGTTGGCTGAAGTTACATTATCTCTGTTTTAGACAGAACAAATTAGCACGTAGTAGAAAAGAATGTATGTATAGAAAACATGATTTACTTAAAAGCATTTTCTTTTCAGGGGCATCAAATGCCAGCTAATCTAAATCCTAGGAAAAATATTACCTCATGAGAAGACATAGCTTCTGATATGAAGCTGGACAGGTAAGGTTTGGGTCGTGGGTTTTTGGGGGTGATCTCCTCATCTTTTTTTAATTTCCTTTTTTTTTCCTTCTTTTAGTAAGAGTTCACAAATGGCTTTAGAACCTACTAAATTAATGTAGGCTTCAAGAGCTCTGAATGGATATAAAAAAAATAGATTGCTACATTTTTCATCAGTATTTCTGTTTTACAGAGGTACCATTAAGTGCACATTTCTCCCATTATCCCATCCTTTTATTTTTTTCTCTAATTATCAATTTTCAGTTCAGAACTCTCAGAGTGTAACATGTCTCATTTAACCATCTAAATGCAATACTCAAAAAATTTACCATCGCCAGTTTGCCTTAAGGCTTAATATAAACTCAGGAACCACCTTGCAGCCAGTTTGACTCCCGAGTGAAAACAAGATAAGCAATCCGTGTGCTTTTGAATATATTTTTTTTCTGTGAAGAAATATTTCTTCATTCTAGTTACTTTCAATTGATCTACTTATATCCTGTCCCTCTCGAGGACATTCTTATGCAGTTTGCCTAAGAGCCAAGACTAATCTGCGCTATTCATAAATCTTCAGAAACATATCAGATACACTTTTCAGTGTTTCAGTATGAAATGAAGTGTCTCTTTCTGGGACCCAATTGAGATTTAAATGCATGGACTTGCAGAGGTGGCAGCTTGAATGGCTCCTGTGTCCCTGATAACTGATACATTTGAGCTTCTTAACACTTGAGCTGAAGAATATTGTATTACCAGTTGGCACTGAAGATGACATGCATTTCCTGATCTTTTCAAAGGCTGGATTCAATGATCTTAGAGGCCTTTTCCAACCAAAATGATTCTGTGACTTTTGGAAGACATCCATCAGGTAGGATGTAAGAATAGCAATCTGAATGGAATGCTTTTCTACCATCTGAATTTATACAGGACTTGTTCAGATAAAGGAAAAGACTGTTGTGTAGATATATAAAGCCTTAAGGTGTTCCAGTCTGCCTTAAGTAAAAAAATTCTGTTGCTGAAGAACCAAAATGTCCTTAATCTTGCACAACACAGTTTGAGAAAGGAGATTTCAATTCAGTGCTCCATGTTTCAGTCATGTCCAAATCAAGTGCTTTCAACCAGTTTCCATTCTATTTTTCTGAATAGTGTAGAAAACTCTTTTCACAAAATGGAACAATTACCAGCCTTACTTTACTATGTTTTGCAAAACATGTCAATGATGGTATGGGGGTAAGAACTTGACTTTTAATTCTCTCAGGCAGTATTTAGCAGATCAGACACAGATGCATAGTCGCTGTCTAGACATTAAATAACAGCCTTCTGTTCTATTATTTTTTTTCTTCATGGTTATAAACAAAGAGGTAGTTTAGCAAAAAATAAATTAAAAAAGAGGCTAATGAATTAGACTTCAGGTTCATTTCCCAAGTGTCTCACAGTGGCCTAAGCATATGGAGCAAAACTTGGAACACCCTTCTACAGATATGCCCTCCTGGTTTCTGATATGCTGTGACACACTGATTTTCTGATGCAGAGACTGCTTCTGGGCAATGCTATTTGTCCTTGATGAACTCAACCTCATAAAGCAGTTTAGTCCCTTTCTTATAGGCTTAATTATTTGAGATCTTATATCGTTCTATTGATCATCCACAACTTCGTTAGCTGGCTGTGAAAAGCGTTTGTTCTTGTTTCAACCATCCAGGCTGCTAATTTCAGTTAGGTATCCCTACTTCTTTTATTAATGGCCAGTCTTCGCGAGCGAAGATTTGGGAAAGGTCATTAACCCTTCGAGCCTGCGCAGTGGATTATTTTTTTTTTTTTAGGTGAGACACAGCGTGCGCTGAACTGAGCCCACCCTTTAATCCTGAGGTTCATCTGCCGAGGCCAAGCAA